>NC_090374.1:3821978-4074478 GCF_036365525.1 Heterodontus francisci | reverse complement strand
TGAGACACACACACATTGACTGAGACACTCACTGACTGAGACACACACACACAAACTGACTGAGACACACTCATACAGACACACATAGAGACACACACACACATACAGACACACACACACACACATACAGACACACACACATACACACACACACACACAGATACACACACACATTGACTGAGAACACACACATACACACACACATACTGACTGAGACACACACACATACTGACTGAGACACACACACACACACTGACTGAGACACACACACATATACTGACTGAAACACACACAGACAGACGTATACACACACACACTGACTGAGACACACACACACATACAGACACGCACACACACTCACACACACACACATACAGACACCCACACACACACACACACACAGATACACACACACATTGACTGAGAACACATACACACACAAACACACACAGATATACACACACATTGACTGAGACACACACAGACACTGACAGAGACACACACTGACTGAGACACACATACATACACACAGCGACTGAGACACACACACATTGACTGAGACACACACTGACTGAGACACACACACGTACACACATACAGACAGACACACACACACACACACATTGACTGAGAACACACACACACACTGACTGAGACACACACGCATTGACTGAGACACACACACATACAGACACACACACACATACAGACACACACACTGAGAAACACACACACTGACTGAGACACACACACACAGACTGAGACATACACACACACACTGACTGAGACAGAGACACACTTACTGACTGAGACAGAGACACACATACTGAGTTAGACAGAGACACACACACATACAGACACACACACACACAGTCAGACACACACACTGAGAAACACACACACATACCGAGACATACACACACATACACACGCACCCTGACTGAGACACACACACACACACACACACAGATACACACACACATTGACTGAGACACACACACACATACACACACACATTGACTGAGATACACACACTGACTGAGACACACATTGACTGAGACACACACACATTGACTGAGACACACCCACATTGACTGAGACACACCCACACACACACCCTGACTGAGACACACACACACACACACATACAGACACACGCACAAACAGACACACATACAGACACACACACACACACTGACTGAGACACACACACAAACACTGACTGAGACACACACACACACTGACTGAGACACACACACATTGACTGAGACACACACTGACTGAGACACACACACACATACACACACACACACACACACACTGACTGAGACACACATTGACTGAGACACACACACATTGACTGAGACACACACGCACAAATACACACGCACACTGACTGAGACACACCCACACTGAGACACACACACAGACTGAGACACACACTGACTGAGACACACACGCACTGACAGACACACACACACTGACTGAGACACACATTGACTGAGACACACACACATTGACTGAGACACACACACATTGACTGAGACACACACGCACACACACACACAAATACACACGCACACTGACTGAGACACACACACAGATTGAGACACACACTGACTGAGATACACACACACTGACTGAGATACACACACACTGACTGAGACACACACACATATATTTTTACACACACACACACACACTGACTGAGACACACACACATTGACTGACACACACACACACACATTGACTGAGACACACACACACACACTGACTGAGACACACACACATTGACTGAGACACACACACACACTGACTGAGACACACACACACACACACAGACTGACACACACACACACACTGACTGAGACACACACACACACACACTGGTTGAGACACACACACACTGACTGAGACACAGACACGTTGACTGAGACACACACACAGACACACACACACACACTGACTGAGACACACACACACACTGACTAAGACACACACTCACAGATATACACACACACACACTGACTGAGACACACACACATTGACTGAGACACACACACACATTGACTGAGACACACACTCACATTGACTGAGACACTCACACTCACATTGACTGAGACACACACACATTGACTGAGACACACACTGACTGAGACACACACTGACTGAGACACACACACATGCACACAAACACACACACACTGACTGAGACACACACGCATTGACTGAGACACACACACATACAGACACACACACACATACAGACACACACACTGAGAAACACACACACTGACTGAGACACACACACACAGACTGAGACATACACACACACACTGACTGAGACAGAGACACACTTACTGACTGAGACAGAGACACACATACTGAGTTAGACAGAGACACACACACATACAGACACACACACACACAGTCAGACACACACACTGAGAAACACACACACATACCGAGACATACACACACATACACACACACCCTGACTGAGACACACACACACACACACAGATACACACACACATTGACTGAGACACACACACACATACACACACACATTGACTGAGATACACACACTGACTGAGACACACATTGACTGAGACACACACACATTGACTGAGACACACCCACATTGACTGAGACACACCCACACACACACCCTGACTGAGACACACACACACACACACACATACAGACACACGCACAAACAGACACACATACAGACACACACACACACACTGACTGAGACACACACACAAACACTGACTGAGACACACACACACACTGACTGAGACACACACACACATACACACACACACACACACACACTGACTGAGACACACATTGACTGAGACACACACACATTGACTGAGACACACACACACAAATACACACGCACACTGACTGAGATACACCCACACTGAGACACACACACAGACTGAGACACACACTGACTGAGACACACACGCACTGACAGACACACACACACTGACTGAGACACACATTGACTGAGACACACACACATTGACTGAGACACACACACATTGACTGAGACACACACGCACACACACACACAAATACACACGCACACTGACTGAGACACACACACAGACTGAGACACACACTGACTGAGATACACACACACTGACTGAGATACACACACACTGACTGAGACACACACACATATATTTTTACACACACACACACACACTGACTGAGACACACACACATTGACTGACACACACACACACACATTGACTGAGACACACACACACACACTGACTGAGACACACACACATTGACTGAGACACACACACACACTGACTGAGACACACACACACACACACACAGACTGACACACACACACACACTGACTGAGACACACACACACACACACTGGTTGAGACACACACACACTGACTGAGACACAGACACGTTGACTGAGACACACACACAGACACACACACACACACTGACTGAGACACACACACACACTGACTAAGACACACACTCACAGATATACACACACACACACTGACTGAGACACACACACATTGACTGAGACACACACACACATTGACTGAGACACACACTCACATTGACTGAGACACTCACACTCACATTGACTGAGACACACACACATTGACTGAGACACACACACATTGACTGAGACACACACTGACTGAGACACACACTGACTGAGACACACACACATGCACACAAACACACACACACTGACTGAGACACACACGCATTGACTGAGACACACACACATACAGACACACACACACATACAGACACACACACTGAGAAACACACACACTGACTGAGACACACACACACAGACTGAGACATACACACACACACTGACTGAGACAGAGACACACTTACTGACTGAGACAGAGACACACATACTGAGTTAGACAGAGACACACACACATACAGACACACACACACACAGTCAGACACACACACTGAGAAACACACACACATACCGAGACATACACACACATACACACACACCCTGACTGAGACACACACACACACACACAGATACACACACACATTGACTGAGACACACACACACATACACACACACATTGACTGAGATACACACACTGACTGAGACACACATTGACTGAGACACACACACATTGACTGAGACACACCCACATTGACTGAGACACACCCACACACACACACTGACTGAGACGCACACACATTGACTGAGACACACACACACACAGATACACACACACACACACACTGACTGAGACACACATTGAGACACACACACATTGGCTGAGACACACACACATTGACTGAGACACACACACACAATCACACACACACTCACATTGACCGAGACACACACACATTGACTGAGACACACACTGACTGAGACGCACACACTCACACACACAGATACACACACACACACTGACTGAGACACACATTGACTGAGACGCACCCACATACACACACACACACTCACATTGACTGAGATACACACACTGACTGTGACACACTCACTCACACACACACACTGACTGAGACACACACACACTGACTGAGACACGCACACATTGACTGGGACACACACTGACTGAGACACACTCACATACACACACACACTGACTGAGACACACACACATTTACACACACACTGCATGAGACACACACACGTTGACTGAGACACACACACATTGACACACTGACTGACATACACACATCACAGACACAGACACACACACACAGACACACACACACACATTGACTGAGACACACACTGACACACTCACATACATACTGAGACACAGACACACACACACACACATACAGACGCACACACACACACACATTGACTGTGACACACACACTGACTGAGACACACACACACACACTCACTGAGACACACTCACACACAGAGACACACACACATACTGACTGAGACACACACACATACTGACTGAGACACACACTCACAGATACAGACACACACACTGACTGAGACACACACACATTGACTGAGACACACACACATTGACTGAGACACACACATACAAACACACACTGACTGAGACACACGCACACACACACTGACTGAGACACACACACACACAGAAACAAACACACTGACTGAGACACACACACACACACTGACTGAGACACACACACATTGACTGAGACACACACTGACTGAGACACACACACACTGACATACACACACCACAGACACATACACACAGACACACACACACACAGACGCAGACACACACTGACTGAGACACACACAGACACACACACAAACTGACTGAGACACAGACACACACACACACGCACACACATTGACCGTGACACAGACACACACACACACATTGACTGTGACACACACACTGACTGAGACACACACACAAACTCACTGAGACACACTCACACACTGACTGAGACACACACACATACTGACTGAGACATACACACATACTGACTGAGACACACACACATTGACTGAGACACACACTCACAGATACACACACACACACTGACTGAGACACACACACACAGACTGAGACATACACACACACACTGACTGAGACAGAGACACACTTACTGACTGAGACAGAGACACACATACTGAGTTAGACAGAGACACACACACATACAGACACACACACACACAGTCAGACACACACACTGAGAAACACACACACATACCGAGACATACACACACATACACACACACCCTGACTGAGACACACACACACACACAGATACACACACACATTGACTGAGACACACACACACATACACACACACATTGACTGAGATACACACACTGACTGAGACACACATTGACTGAGACACACACACATTGACTGAGACACACCCACATTGACTGAGACACACCCACACACACACCCTGACTGAGACACACACACACACACACACATACAGACACACGCACAAACAGACACACATACAGACACACACACACACACTGACTGAGACACACACACAAACACTGACTGAGACACACACACACACTGACTGAGACACACACACACATTGACTGAGACACACACTGACTGAGACACACACACACATACACACACACACACACACACTGACTGAGACACACATTGACTGAGACACACACACATTGACTGAGACACACACGCACAAATACACACGCACACTGACTGAGACACACCCACACTGAGACACACACACAGACTGAGACACACACTGACTGAGACACACACGCACTGACAGACACACACACACTGACTGAGACACACATTGACTGAGACACACACACATTGACTGAGACACACACGCACACACACACACAAATACACACGCACACTGACTGAGACACACACACAGACTGAGACACACACTGACTGAGATACACACACACTGACTGAGACACACACACATATATTTTTACACACACACACACACTGACTGAGACACACACACATTGACTGAGACACACACACACACATTGACTGAGACACACACACACACACTGACTGAGACACACACACATTGACTGAGACACACACACACACTGACTGAGACACACACACACACACAGACTGACACACACACACACTGACTGAGACGCACACACACACACACTGGTTGAGACACACACACACTGACTGAGACACAGACACGTTGACTGAGACACACACACAGACACACACACACACACTGACTGAGACACACACACACACTGACTAAGACACACACTCACAGATATACACACACACACACTGACTGAGACACACACACATTGACTGAGACACACACACACATTGACTGAGACACACACTCACATTGACTGAGACACTCACACTCACATTGACTGAGACACACACACATTGACTGAGACACACACTGACTGAGACACACACTGACTGAGACACACACACATGCACACAAACACACACACACTGACTGAGACACACACGCATTGACTGAGACACACACACATACAGACACACACACACATACAGACACACACACTGAGAAACACACACACTGACTGAGACACACACACACAGACTGAGACATACACACACACACTGACTGAGACAGAGACACACTTACTGACTGAGACAGAGACACACATACTGAGTTAGACAGAGACACACACAAATACAGACACACACACACACAGTCAGACACACACACTGAGAAACACACACACATACCGAGACATACACACACACATACACACACACCCTGACTGAGACACACACACACACACACAGATACACACACACATTGACTGAGACACACACACACATACACACACACATTGACTGAGATACACACACTGACTGAGACACACATTGACTGAGACACACACACATTGACTGAGACACACCCACATTGACTGAGACACACCCACACACACACACTGACTGAGACGCACACACATTGACTGAGACACACACACACACAGATACACACACACACACACTGACTGAGACACACATTGAGACACACACACATTGGCTGAGACACACACACATTGACTGAGACACACACACACAATCACACACACACTCACATTGACCGAGACACACACACATTGACTGAGACACACACTGACTGAGACGCACACACTCACACACACAGATACACACACACACACTGACTGAGACACACATTGACTGAGACGCACACACATACACACACACACACTCACATTGACTGAGATACACACACTGACTGTGACACACTCACTCACACACACACACTGACTGAGACACACACACACTGACTGAGACACGCACACATTGACTGGGACACACACTGACTGAGACACACTCACATACACACACACACTGACTGAGACACACACACATTTACACACACACTGCATGAGACACACACACGTTGACTGAGACACACACACATTGACACACTGACTGACATACACACATCACAGACACAGACACACACACACAGACACACACACACACACACATTGACTGAGACACACACTGACACACTCACATACATACTGAGACACAGACACACACACACACACATACAGACGCACACACACACACACATTGACTGTGACACACACACTGACTGAGACACACACACACACACTCACTGAGACACACTCACACACAGAGACACACACACATACTGACTGAGACACACACACATACTGACTGAGACACACACTCACAGATACAGACACACACACTGACTGAGACACACACATTGACTGAGACACACACACATTGACTGAGACACACACATACAAACACACACTGACTGAGACACACGCACACACACACTGACTGAGACACACACACACACAGAAACAAACACACTGACTGAGACACACACACACACACTGACTGAGACACACACACATTGACTGAGACACACACTGACTGAGACACACACACACTGACATACACACACCACAGACACATACACACAGACACACACACACACAGACGCAGACACACACTGACTGAGACACACACAGACACACACACAAACTGACTGAGACACAGACACACACACACACGCACACACATTGACCGTGACACAGACACACACACACACATTGACTGTGACACACACACTGACTGAGACACACACACAAACTCACTGAGACACACTCACACACTGACTGAGACACACACACATACTGACTGAGACATACACACATACTGACTGAGACACACACATTGACTGAGACACACACTCACAGATACACACACACACACTGACTGAGACACACACACATTGACTGAGACACACACTGACTGAGACACACACACACATACAGATACACACACATACAGAAACAAACACACTGAGACACACACACACACACACACACACACTGACAGAGACACACACACACATACTGACTGAGACACACACACATACTGACTGAAACAGAGACACACATACATACAGACACACACACACATACAGACACACACACTGAGACACACACACTGAGACACACACACTGAGACACACACACATACGGACACACACACACACACACACACACATTGACTGAGCCACACACACACACACAGATACACACACACATTGACTGAGACACACACACTGTGACACACACACACTGACTGAGACACACACACAGACACACACACACACACTGACTGAGACACACACACACACTGACTGAGACACACACACAGATACACACACACACACTGACTGAGACACACACACATTGACTGAGACACACACTGACTGAGACACACACGCATGCACACACACACACACACACACACTGACTGAGACACACACGCATTGACTGAGACACACACACATACAGACAAACACACACTGACTGAGAGAGAGAGACACACACACACTGAGACACACACACATTGACTGAGACGCACACACATACACACACACACACTCACATTGACTGAGATACACACACTGACTGAGACACACACACCGACTGAGACACACACACACACACACACATTGACTGAGACACACACACTGACTGAGACACACACACATATATACACACACACACACACACACATTGACTGAGACACACACACTGACTGAGACACACACACACACAGACTGAGACACACACACACTGACTGAGACACACACACACTGACTGAGACACACACTGACAGACACACACAAACACTGACTGAGACACACACACACACTGACTGAGACACACACACATTGACTGAGACACACACTGACTGAGACACACACACATACACACACACACACACACACACAGTGACTGAGACACACATTGACTGAGACACACACACATTGACTGAGACACACACGCACAAATACACACGCACACTGACTGAGACACACCCACACTGAGACACACACACAGACTGAGACACACACTGACTGAGACACACACGCACTGACAGACACACACACACTGACTGAGACACACATTGACTGAGACATACACATTGACTGAGACACACACACATTGACTGAGCCACACACACATTGACTGAGACACACACGCACACACACACACAAATACACACGCACACTGACTGAGACACACACACAGGCTGAGACACACACTGACTGAGATACACACACACTGACTGAGATACACACACACTGACTGAGACGCACACACATATATTTTTAGACACACACACATTGACTGAGACACACACACACACATTGACTGAGACACACACACACACACTGACTGAGACACACACACATTGACTGAGACACACACACACACTGACTGAGACACACACACACACACACAGACTGACACACACACACACACTGACTGAGACACACACACACACACACTGGTTGAGACACACACACACTGACTGAGACACAGACACGTTGACTGAGACACAGACACATTGACTGAGACACACACACAGACACACACACACACACTGACTGAGACACACACACACACTGACTAAGACACACACTCACAGATATACACACACACACACTGACTGAGACACACACACATTGACTGAGACACACACTCACATTGACTGAGACACTCACACTCACATTGACTGAGACACACACACATTGACTGAGACACACACACATTGACTGAGACACACACTGACTGAGACACACACACATGCACACAAACACACACACACTGACTGAGACACACACGCATTGACTGAGACACACACACATACAGACACACACACTGAGAAACACACACACTGACTGAGACACACACACACAGACTGAGACATACACACACACACTGACTGAGACAGAGACACACTTACTGACTGAGACAGAGACACACATACTGAGTTAGACAGAGACACACACACATACAGACACACACACACACACACAGTCAGACACACACACTGAGAAACACACACACATACCGAGACATACACACACATACACACATACCCTGACTGAGACACACACACACACACAGATACACACACACATTGACTGAGACACACACACACATACACACACACATTGACTGAGATACACACACTGACTGAGACACACATTGACTGAGACACACACACATTGACTGAGACACACCCACATTGACTGAGACACACCCACACACACACCCTGACTGAGACACACACACACACACACACATACAGACACACGCACAAACAGACACACATACAGACACACACACACACACTGACTGAGACACACACACACATACTGACTGAGACACACACACGTACTGACTGAAACAGAGACACACATACTGAGTGAGACAGAGACACACACACATACAGATACACACACACACACACAGATACACACACATTGACTGAGACACACACACACATACACACACACATTGACTGAGATACACACACTGACTGAGACACACATTGACTGAGACACACACACATTGACTGAGACACACCCACATTGACTGAGACACACCCACACACACACACTGACTGAGACACACACACATTGACTGAGACACACACACACACAGATACACACACACACACACTGACTGAGACACACATTGAGACACACACACATTGGCTGAGACACACACACATTGACTGATACACACACACACACTGACTGAGACACACATTGACTGAGACACACACACATTGACTGAGACGCACACACATACACACACACACACTCACATTGACTGAGATACACACACTGACTGTGACACACTCACTCACACACACACACTGACTGAGACACACACACACTGACTGAGACACGCACACATTGACTGGGACACACACACACTGAGACACACTCACATACACACACACACTGCATGAGACACACACACGTTGACTGAGACACACACACATTGACACACTGACTGACATACACATACCACAGACACAGACACACAGACACACACACACACACAGACACACACACACACACACAGACACACACACACACACAGAGACACACACACACACACACACACAGACACACACACACACACACACACACATTGACTGAGACACACACTGACACACTCACATACATACTGAGACACAGACACACACACACACATACAGACGCACACACACTGACTGAGACACAGACACACACACACACACACACACATTGACTGTGACACACACACTGACTGAGACACACACACACACACTCACTGAGACACACACACACACTGAGACACACACACATACTGACTGAGACACACACACATTGACTGAGACACACACACTCACATTGACTGAGACACACACACACACAGAAACAAACACACTGACTGAGACACACACACACACACACTGACTGAGACACACACACATTGACTGAGACACACACTGACTGAGACACACACACACTGACACACTGACTGACATACACACACCACAGACACATACACACAGACACACACACACACAGACTGAGACACACACATACTGAGACACAGACACACACACACACACACAGACGCAGACACACACTGACTGAGACACACACAGACACACTCACACACATACTGAGACACAGACAGACACACACACACACACAGACGCAGACACACACTGACTCAGACACACACACACACACACATTGACCGTGACACAGACACTGACTGAGACACACACACACACACACATTGACTGAGACACACACACATACTGACTGAGACACACACACATTGACTGAGACACACACTCACAGATACACACACACTCACATTGACAGACACACACGCATTGACTGAGACTCACATTGACTGAGACACACACACACACACACACACTGACACACACATACTGACAGAGACACACACATACTGACACACACACATAGAGAAACACACATACTGAGAAACACACACACTGACTGAGACACACACATACATACAGACACACACATACACATACAGACACACACACACAGAAACACACACACAGAAACACACACACTGACTGAGACACACACACATACAGACACACACACATACAGACACACACATACAGACACACACATACAGACACACACACACTGACTGAGACACACACATTGACTGAGACACACACACTGACTGAGACACACACACTGACTGAGACACACACACACACTGACTGAGACACACACACACATACTGACTGAGACACACACACACATACTGACTGAGACAGAGACACAGATACTGAGTGAGACAGAGACACAGATACTGAGTGAGACAGAGACACACACACACATTCAGACACACACACATACAGACACACACACACACACACACACATTGACTGAGCCACACTCACACAGATACACACACATTGACTGAGATACACACACATTGACTGAGACACACACTGACTGAGACACACCCACATACACACACACACACTGACTGAGACGCACACACATTGACTGAGACACACACACACACATACTGACTGAGACACACATTGACTGAGACACACACACATTGACTGAAAC
The DNA here is from genome assembly GCF_036365525.1 of Heterodontus francisci. Lineage (NCBI taxonomy): Eukaryota > Metazoa > Chordata > Chondrichthyes > Heterodontiformes > Heterodontidae > Heterodontus > Heterodontus francisci. The sequence goes on along the minus strand of NC_090374.1, from coordinate 4,060,969 downwards.
ACACACACACATACACACACACTCACATTGACTGAGACACACACACACACATCGACTGAGACACACACTGAGATGCATGCACACACACACACACACACAGATACACACACACACACTGAGACACACATTGACTGAGACACACTCACACACACACACAGATACACACACACACTGACTGACACACACACACTGCCTGAGACACACACACACTGACTGAGACACACACACATACACACACACACACTGAGAAACACACACACTGACTGAGACACACACACATACTGACTGAGACACTCACTCACAGATACACACACACTCACTGAGACACACACACTCACTGAGACACACTCACACACACTGAGACACACATACTGACTGAGACACACACACATTGACTGAGACACACACTCACAGATACACACACACATACAGACAAACACACACTGACTGAGACACACACACACAGAAACAAACACACTGACTGAGACACACACACACACACACACTGACTGAGACACACACACATTGACTGAGACACACACACATTGACTGAGACACTCACACACTGACTGACATACACACACCACAGACACATACACACACACACATACACACAGACACACACACACACAGACTGAGACACACACAGACTGACACTCACACACATACTGAGACACAGACACACACACACACAGACGCAGACACACACTGACTCAGACACACACACACACACACATTGACCGTGACACAGACACTGACTGAGACACACACACACACACACATTGACTGAGACACACACACAAACTCACTGAGACACACTCACACACTGACTGAGACACACACACATACTGACTGAGACACACACACATTGACAGAGACACACACTCACAGATACACACACACACACTGACAGACACACACACATTGACTGAGACACACACACTCACATTGACAGACACACACGCATTGACTGAGACACACACTGACTGAGACACACACACACACACACACACACTGACACACACATACTGACTGAGACACACACACACATACTGACAGAGACACACACATACTGACACACACACATACAGACACACACACATACAGACACACACACACTGACTGAGACACACACACTGACTGAGACACACACACTGACTGAGACACACACACACATACACACACACATACACACACACACTGACTGAGACACATACAGACAGACACACATACAGACAGACACACTGACTGAGACACACACACACACACTGACTGAGACACACACACACACTGACTGAGACACACACACACATACTGACTGAGACACACACACACATACTGACTGAAACAGAGACACAGATACTGAGTGAGACAGAGACACACACACACATACAGACACACACACACATTCAGACACACACACATACAGACACACACACACACACACACACATTGACTGAGCCACACACACACAGATACACACACACATTGACTGAGATACACACACATTGACTGAGACACACACTGACTGAGACACACCCACATACACACACACACACTGACTGAGACGCACACACATTGACTGAGACACACACACACACATACTGACTGAGACACACATTGACGGAGACACACACACATTGACTGAGACACACACACACATACACACACACTCACATTGACTGCGACACACACACACACATACTGACTGAGACACACATTGACTGAGACACACACACATTGACTGAGACACACACACACATACACACACACTCACATTGACTGAGACACACACACACACATCGACTGAGACACACACTGAGATGCATGCACACACACACACACAGATACACACACACACACTGAGACACACATTGACTGAGACACACTCACACACACACACAGATACACACACACACTGACTGACACACACACACTGCCTGAGACACACACACACTGACTGAGACACACACACATACACACACACACACTGAGAAACACACACACTGACTGAGACACACACACATACTGACTGAGACACTCACTCACAGATACACACACACTCACTGAGACACACACACTCACTGAGACACACTCACACACACTGAGACACACATACTGACTGAGACACACACACATTGACTGAGACACACACTCACAGATACACACACACATACAGACAAACACACACTGACTGAGACACACACACACAGAAACAAACACACTGACTGAGACACACACACACACACACACTGACTGAGACACACACACATTGACAGACACACACACATTGACTGAGACACTCACACACTGACTGACATACACACACCACAGACACATACACACACACACATACACACAGACACACACACACACAGACTGAGACACACACAGACTGACACTCACACACATACTGAGACACAGACACACACACACACAGACGCAGACACACACTGACTCAGACACACACACACACACACATTGACCGTGACACAGACACTGACTGAGACACACACACACACACACATTGACTGAGACACACACACAAACTCACTGAGACACACTCACACACTGACTGAGACACACACACATACTGACTGAGACACACACACATTGACAGAGACACACACTCACAGACACACACACATTGACTGAGACACACACACTCACATTGACAGACACACACGCATTGACTGAGACACACACTGACTGAGACACACACACACACACACACACTGACACACACATACTGACTGAGACACACACACATACTGACAGAGACACACACATACTGACACACACACATACAGACACACACACATACAGACACACACACACTGACTGAGACACACACACTGACTGAGACACACACACTGACTGAGACACACACACACATACACACACACATACACACACACACTGACTGAGACACATACAGACAGACACACATACAGACAGACACACTGACTGAGACACACACACACACTGACTGAGACACACACACACATACTGACTGAGACACACACACACATACTGACTGAAACAGAGACACAGATACTGAGTGAGACAGAGACACACACACACATACAGACACACACACATACAGACACACACACACACACATTGACTGAGCCACACACACACAGATACACACACACATTGACTGAGATACACACACATTGACTGAGACACACACTGACTGAGACACACCCACATACACACACACACACTAACTGAGACGCACACTCACATTGACTGAGACACACACACACACATACTGACTGAGACACACATTGACTGAGACACACTCACATTGACTGAGACACACACACACACACATACTGACTGAGACACACATTGACTGAGACACACACACATCGACTGAGACACACACTGAGATGCATGCACACACACACACACAGATACACACACACACACTGAGACACACATTGACTGAGACACACTCACACACACACACAGATACACACACACACTGACTGACACACACACACTGCCTGAGACACACACACACTGACTGAGACACACACACACATACTGACTGAGACACACACATACTGAGATACACACTGACTGAGACACACACACACACACACACACACACACACACTGACTGAGACACACACTGACTGAGACACACACACTGACTGAGACACACACACACATACTGACTGAGACACACACATACTGACTGAGACAGAGACACACATACTGAGTGAGACAGCGACACACATACTGAGTGAGACAGGGACACACACACATACAGACAGACACATTCAGTCACACACACTGACTGAGACCCACACACATACAGACCCACACACATACAGACCCACACACATACAGACGCACACACATACAGACGCACACACATACACACGCACACAGATACACACACACACAGATACACACACACATTGACTGAGACACACACACACAAAAATACACACACACATTGACTGAGACACACACACTGACTGAGACACACATTGACTGAGACACACATTGACTGAGACACACCCACATACACACACACACTGACTGAGACGCACACACATTGACTGAGACACATACACACACACACACACACTGACTGAGAGACACATAGACTGAGACACACACACATTGACTGAGACACACACACATACACACACACACACACATTGACTGAGACACACACACATTGACTGAGACACACACTGACTGAGACGCAAACACACACACACAGATATACACACACACATTGACTGAGACACACACACATACACACACATTGACTGAGACACACACACACTGACTGAGACACACACTGACTGAGACACACACACACACACTGACTGAGACACACACACACTGACTGAGACACACACTCACATACACACACACACACACACACTGACTGAGACACACACTGACTGAGACACACACTCATTGACTGAGACACACACTCATTGACTGAGACACACACACATATACACACACACACACGTTGTCTGAGACAGACACTGACTGAGACACACACACACTGACTGACATACACACATACACACACACATTGACTGAGACACACACTGACTGACACACACACATACTGAGACACAGACACACACACACACAGACACACACACACAGACACACACACACACTGACTGAGACACAAACAGACACACACACACACTGACTGAGACACAGACACAGACACAGACACACACACATTGACCGTGACACAGACACACACACACACATTGACTGTGACACACACACTGACTGAGACACAGACACACACACACACACACACACACACAGACACAGACACAGACACACACACTGACTGAGACACACACACACTGACTGAGACACACACACACACTCACTGACTGCGAGACACACACACACTTACTGACTGCGAGACACACACACACTAAAACACACACACGGGGTAGGCGGTGGCGTAGTAGTATTGTCACTGGACTAGTAACCCAGAGACCCAGGGTATTTCTCTGGGGTCATGGGTTCAAATCCCACCACAGCAGAAGGTGGAATTTGAATTCAATTAGTAAATCTGGAATTAAAAGCTAGTCTAATGATGGCCATGAAACCATTGTCGATGGTTGTAAAAACCCATCTGGTTCACTAATGTCCTTTAGGGAAGGGAATCTGCTGTCCTTACCTGGTCTGGCCTACATGTGACTCCAGACCCACAGCAATGTGGTTAACTCTTGCATGCCCTCTGAAATGGCCTAGCAAGCCACTCAGTTGTACCTCACTGCTACAAAGTCTATAAAAATGAATGAAACCGGACGGACCACCCGGCATCGACCTAGGCACCGGAAACGACAACGGCAAACCCAGCCCTGTCGACCCTGCAAAGTCCTCCTTACTAACATCTGGGGGCTTGTGTCAAAGTTGGGAGAGCTGTCCCACAGACTAGTCAAGCAACAGCCTGACATAGTCATACTCACAGAATCATACCTGACAGACAATGTCCCAGACACTGCCATCACCATCCCGGGTATGTCCTGTCCCACCAGCAGGACAGACCCACCAGAGGTGGTGGCACAGTGGTGTACAGTAGGGAGGGAGTTGCCCTGGGAGTCTTCAACATCGACTCTGGACCCCGTGAAGTCTCATGGCATCAGGTCAAACATGGGCAAGGTAACCTCCTACTGATTACAACCTACCGCCCTCCCTCAGCTAATGACTCAGTACTCCTCCATGTTGAACACCACTTGGAGGAAGCACTGAGGGTAGCAAGGGCACAAAATGTACTCTGGGTGGGGGACCTCAATGTTCATCACCAAGGGTGACTCGGTAGCACCACTACTGACCGAGCTGGCCGAGTCCTAAAGGACATGGCTGCTAGACTGGGTCTGCGGCAGGTGGTGAGGGAACCAACACGAGGGAAAAACATACTTGACCTCGTCCTCCCCAATCTGCCTGCCACAGATGCTTCTGTCCATGACAGTATTGGTAGGAGTGACCACCGCACAGTCCTTGTGGAGACGAAGTCCCACCTTCACATTGAGGATACCCTCCATCGTGTTGTGTGGCACTATCACCGTGCTAAATGGGATAGATTTCGAACAGATCTAGCAATGTAAAACTGGGCATCCACGAGGCGCTGTGGGCCATCAGCAGCAGCAGAATTGTACTCAACCACAATCTGTAACCTCATGGCCCGGCATATCCCCCACTCTACCATTACCATCAAGCCAGGAGACCAACCCTGGTTCAATGAAGAGTGCAGGAGGGCATGCCAGGAGCAGCACCAGGCATACCTCAAAATGAGGTGTCAACCTGGTGAAGCTACAACCCGGGATTACTTGCGTGCCAAACTGCGTAAGCAGCATGCGATAGACTGAGCTAAGCGATCCCATAACCAACAGATCAGATCTAAGCTCTGCAGTCCTGCCACATCCAGCCGAGAATGGTGGTGGACAATTAAACAACTAACTGGAGGAGGTGGCTCCACAAATATCCCCATCCTCAATGATGGGAGAGCCCAGCACATCAGTGCGAAAGATAAGGCTGAAGCATTTGCAACAATCTTCAGCCAGAAGTGCTGAGTTCATGATCCATCTCGGCCTCCTCCTGAAGTCCCCAGCATCACAGATGCCAGACTTCAGCCAATTCGATTCACTCCACGTGATATCAAGAAACGACTGAAGGCACTGGATACTGCAAAAGCTATGGGCCCTGACAATATTCCGGCAATAGTACTGAAGACCTGTGCTCCAGAACTTGCCGCGCCCCTAGCCAAACTGTTCCAGTACAGCTATAACACTGGCATCTACCCAGCAATGTGGAAAATTGCCCAGGTATGTCCTGTGCACAAAAAGCAGGACAAGTCCAACCCGGCCAATTACCGCCCCATCAGTCTACTCTCAATTATCAGTAAAGTGAGGGAAGGTGTCATCAACAGTGCCATCAAGCGGCACTTGCAGGAGTTCCTCAGGATAGTGTCCTAGGCCCAACCATCTTCAGCTGTTTCATTAATGACCTTCCTTCAATCATAAGGTCAGAAGTGGGGATGTTCGCTGATGATTTCACAATGTTCAGCACCATTCGTGACTCCTCAGATACTGAAACAGTCCGTGTAGAAATGCAGCAAGACCTGGACAATATCCAGGCTTGGGCTGATAAGTGGCAAGTAACATTCGTGCCACACAAGTGCCAGGCAATGACCATCTCCAACAAGAGAGAATCTAACCATCTCCCCTTGACATTCAATGGCATTACCATCGCTGAATCCCCCCACTATCAACATTCTGGGGGCTACCATTGACCAGAAACTGAACTGGAGTAGCCATGTCAATACCGTGGCTACAAGAGCAGGTCAGAGGCTTGGAGTCCTGCCATGAGTAACTCACCTCCTGACTCCCCAAAGCCTGTCCACCATCTACAAGGCACAAGTCAGGAGTGTGATGGAATACTCTCCACTTGCCTGGATGGGTGCAGCTCCAACAATACTCAAGAAGCTCGACACCATCCAGGACAAAGCGGCCCGCTTGATTGGCACCCCATCCACAAACATTCACTCCCTCCACCACCGACGCACAGTGGCAGCAGTGTGTACCATCTATATGATGCACTGCAGCAATGCACCAAGGCTCCTTAGACAGCACCTTCCAAACCCGCGACCTCTACAAACTAGAAGGACAAGGGCAGCAAATGCATGGGAACATAACCACCTGCAAGTTCCCCTCCAAGTCACACACCATCCTGACTTGGAACTATATTGCCGTTCCTTCACTGTCGCTGGGTCACAATCCTGGAACTCCCTTCCTAACAGCACTGTGGCTGTACCTACCGCACATGGACTGCAGCGGTTCAGGAAGGCAGCTCACCACCACCTTCTCAAGGGCAATTAGGGATGGACAATAAATGCTGGCCTGGCCAGTGACGCCCACATCCCATGAAAGAATTTTAAAAATGACCCATTTATTCCTGCACTCTGTTTTCTATCCATTAACCAATTCAATGAGAGAGACATAAACAAACAATATCACAGAATTGTTACAGCACATTCGACCCATCATGTCCGCACTGGCTCTCTGAAAGAGAATTTCCCTCAGTTCCATTCCCTACCTTCTCCCCATAACCCTGCACATTCTTCCTTTTCATATAACTGTCTAATTCCCTTTTGAATGCATCAATTGAACCTGCCTCCACCACACTCTCATGCAGTGCATTCCAGACCTTAACCACTCGCTGTGTGAAAAAGCTTTTCCTCATGTCGCTTTTGCTTCTCTTACCAATCACTTTAAATCTGTGCCCTCTCGTTCTCGATCCTTTCATGAGTAGGAACAGTTTCTCTCTATCTACTCTGTCCAGACCCCTCATGATTTTGAATACCCCTATCAAATCACCTCTCAGCCTTCTCTCCTCCAAGGAAAACAGTCCTAACTTCTCCAGTGTATGGAACCATTCTCATGAATCTTTTCTGTTCTCTCTCCAATGCTCTCACTTCTTTCCTAAAGTGCGGTGCCCAGAACTGGACACGATACTCCAGCTGAGGCCAAACTAGTGTCTTATACAAGTTCACCATAACTTCCTTGCTCTTGTACTCGATGACCCTGTTAATAAAGCCCAGGATACTGTATGCTTTATTAACTGTTCTCTCAACCTGTCCTTCCATCTTCAATGACTTATGCACATATTCACCCAGGTCCCTCTGCTCCTGCACCCCCTTTAGAATTGTATCCTTTATTCTATATTGTCTCTCCATGTTCTTCCTACCAAAATGAATCACTTCACATTTCTCTGCATTGAACTTCATCTGCCACCTGTCTGCCCATTCCACCAACTTGTCTATGTCCTTTTGAAGTTCTATACTATCCTCCTCACAGTTCACACTGTTTCCAAGTTTCGTATCATGCACAAACTTTGAAATTGTGCCCTGTACACCAAGGTCTAGGTCATGCTTATATATCAGGAAAAGCAAGGGACCCAACACTGATCCCTGGGGAACTCCACTACAAACCTTCCTCCAGCCCGAAAAACATCCATTAACCACTACTCTTTGTTTCCTTTCACTCAGTCAATTCCGTATCCATGTTGTTTCCGTCCCTTTTATTCCATGAGCTACAGGTTTGATCACAAGTCTGTTGTGTGGCACTGTATCAAACGCCTTTTGAAACTCTATATACACCACATCAACAGCATTGCCCTCATCAACCCTCTCTGTTACCTCCTCAAAAAAATCCAGCAAGTTAGTTGAACATGATTTTCCTTTAAGACGCATCTGCTCTGATGATGCTACCTTCCAGGACATGTCTTCCTTTATAGCCACTCCAGGCACTGCTTCACAAACCATTGACCACCCACCTCTAAACGCTTACTTTTTTATTTTTATTTTATTTAGAGATACAGCACTGAAACAGGCCCTTCGGCCCACTGAGTCTGTGCTGACCATTAACCACCCATGTATACTAATCCTACACTAATCCCATATTCCTACCACATCCTCACCTGTCCCTATATTCCCCTACCACCTACCTATACTAGGGGCAATTTATAATGGCCAATTTACCTACCAACCAGCAAGTCTTTGGCATGTGGGAGGAAACCGGAGCACCCGGAGGAAACCCACGCAGACACAGGGAGAACTTGCAAACTCCACACAGGCAGTACCCAGAATCGAACCCGGGTCCCTGGAGCTGTGAGGCTGCGGTGCTAACCACTGCGCCACTGTGCCGCCCATTACCTATTGTCTCTCAAGACAAAGAGGCCAAAGAAGAAGAAGGTAGCATGATGACGCCTGAAAGTTTCCCTTTATGATACCAATAAAACATTGCAGGATTTGCTTTTAGTCGAACACAATCAATTTCCAACAAAACAGATCTCACCGAGAAATACCACACCCTGGAAGCATCATTAAGGCCATAGACACATTTGTTTCGTTTCCATAATTTTCCTTCTGCATCTGCTGCCTCTTTGGGTGGTTTCAGATAGACTTCTCTCTGAAAAGTATCACCCTGCAGAAATACAGCTTTTATGTTGATCGACCTACACTCCCATGAATAAGGACCGTCTGCACGGAATGTTTCAGTACAAATCCAAAGATGTGACAAGGTGGGCTGTCCCTTAACTGGTAAATGAGAATAAACTCCAAACATCATTTGTTCTCATGTTTATTGTCAGCCACTAAAACTTCACAATCATGAGAATGTCTGCTTCTCGGTCTTGTGTCCTTGTGTATTGCGATGGATAGAAAATTGGTTGGCAGACAGGAAACAATACGAATAAACAGGTCTTTTTCTGAATGGCAGACAGTGACTAGTGAAGTACCGCAGGGATCGGTGCTAGGACCCCAGCTATTCACAATATATATTAATGATATAGATGAGGGAACTAAATGTACTCAAGGAGTATAGGACTGCACTTAAGAAGGAAATTAGGAGGGCGAAAAGGGGCCATGAGATTTCCCTGGCAGATAAGATAAAGGAGAATCCTAAAAGATTCTATAAGTATATTAAGAGTAGAAGGGTAGCTAGGGAGAGAGTAGGTCCCCTTAAGGATCAGTGTGGTAATCTATGTGTGGAGCCATGGGAAATGGGCAAGGTCATAAATGAATATTTCTCGTCCGTATTTACCGTGGTCATGGGAACTAGTGAGATCAAGGGAGGGAACAGCGATATCCTGGAGCATATCAACATTACAAAGGAGGAGGTGTTGGAGGTTTTGAAGCGTATTAAGGTGGATAAATCCCCAGGGTCTGACCAGGTGTATCCTAGGATGCTATGGGAAGCAAGGGAGGAGATTGCTGGGGCCCTGGCAGAGATTTTTGTATCATCGTTAACCACGGGTGAGGTACCGGAAGACTGGAGGATAGCTAATGTTGTGCCTTTATTTAAGAAGGGTAGCAGGGATAAGCCAGGGAACTACAGGCCAGTGAGCCTTACATCAGTGGTGGGAAAGTTATTGGAAGGGATTCTGAGAGACAGGATTTATATGCATTTGGAAAGGCATGGTCTGATTAGGGATAGTCAGCATGGCTTTGTGCGTGGGAAATCATGTCTCATGAATTTGATTGAGTTTTTTGAGGAGGTGACCAAGAGGATTGACGAGGGCAGGGCAGTAGACGTTGTCAACATGGACTTTAGCAAGGCCTTTGACAAGGTCCCGCATGGTAGGCTGGTCCAGAAGGTTCGAACACATGGGATCCAGGGTGAGCTCGCCAATTGGCTACAATATTGGCTTGGTGATAGGAGGCAGAGAGTGGTAGTGGAGGGTTGTTTTTCAGATTGGAGGCCGGTGACCAGTGGTGTGCTGCAGGGATCAGTGCTGGGCCCTCTGTTGTTTGTCATATATATTAATGAGTTGAATGTGAATGTAGGGGGCATGATTAGTAAGTTTGCAGATGACACCAAAATTGGTGGGAAAGTGGACAGTGAAGAAGAGTGTCTAAGGTTACAACAGGATATAGATAAACTGGGAAAGTGGGCAAGGGATTGGCAAATGGAATTTAACGCAGACAAGTGCGAAGTGATGCATTTTGGGAAGTTAAACCAGGGCAGGACATATACAGTGAATGGCAGGGCCCTGGGGAGCGTTCTTGAGCAGAGACACCTTGGAGTGCAAGTACATAGTTCCCTGAAAGTGGCAGCACAGGTAGACAGGGTGGTGAAGAAGGCATATGGCATGCTTGCCTTCATCGGCCTGGGCATTGAGTACAAGAGTTGGGACGTTAGGTTACAGTTGTACATGATGTTGGTTAGGCCGCATTTGGAGTACTGTGTGCAGTTCTGGTCGCCGCACTACAGGAAAGATGTGATTAAGCTAGAGAGGGTGCAGAAAAGATTCACCAGTTGCCTGGTTTGGAGGGCTTGAGTTATAAAGAGAGATTGGATAGGCTGGGTCTGTTTTCCCTGGAGCGAAGGAGGCTGAGAGGGGACATGATAGGGGAAGATAAAATTATGAGAGGCATAGATAGGGTAGATAGCCAGAGTCTGTTTCCCATGGTAGAGGTGAGTAAAACTAGAGGGTATAGATTTAAGGTGAGAGGGAGGAGGTTTAAAGGGGAGCAAAGCAGTAAATTTTTCACACAAAGAATAGTGGGTATCTGGAATGAGCTGCCTGAGGAGGTGGAGGCAGGAATAGTAGCAACATTTAAGAGGCATCTGGACAGGTACTTGAATGAGCAAGGCATAGAGAGATATGGAATTAATGCAGGCAGGTGGGATTAGTATAGATAAGCATTATGGTCGGCATGGACATGGTGGGCCGAAGGGCCTGTTTCAGTGCTGTACCACTCTAGGATTCTAATAGCCTCCTCACAACTCACCCTCCCAACCAATTTTGTCTCATCTGCAAATTTGGAGATATTACATTTAGTTCCCTCATATAAATCATTAATGTATATTGTGAATAGCTGGGGTCCGAGCACCGATCCCTGCAGTACCCCACTAGTCACTGCCTGCCATTTGGAAAAAGACCCATTTATCCCTATTCTTTGTTTCCCGTCTGCCAACCAATTTTCTATCCATCACAATACACTATCCCCAATCCCATGCACTTTAATTTTACACGCTAATCTCTTATGTGGGACTTTGTCGAAAGCCTTCTGAAAGTCCAAATAAACCACATCCACAGAATCCCCCTCATCAACTCTACTCGTTACATCCTTAAAGAATTCTAGTCGATTTGTCAAGCATGATTTCCCTTTCGTAATTCCATGCTGACTCTGTCCGATTCTACCACTGTTCTCTAAGTGCTCTGCTATAAAATCTTTGATAATGGACTCTAGAATTTTCTCCACTACCGACGTCAGGCTGACTGGTCTATAATTCCCTGCTTTCTCTCTACCTCCCTTTTTAAATAGTGGGGTTACATTAGCTACCCTCCAATCTGCAGGAACTGTTCCAGAGTCTATAGAATCTTGGAAAATGACCACCAATGCATCCACTATTTCTCGGGCCACTTCCTTAAATACTCTGGGATGCAGACCATCAGGCCCTGGGGATTTATCGGCCTTCAATCCCATCAATTTCCCCAACACCATTTCTCTACTAATACTGATTTCTTTCAGTTCCTCTCTCTCACTAAGCCCAGTGTTCCCCAACATTTCTGGTATGATATTTGTGTCCTCCTTCATGAAGACAGAACCAAAGTATGCATTTAGTTGGTCAGCCATTTCTTTGTTCCCCATAATAAATTACCCTGTTTCTGACTGTAAGGGACCTACATTTGTCTTCACTAATCTTTTTCTCTTCACATACCTATAGAAACTTTTACAGCTTACTCTCGTACTCTATTTTCCCCTTCTTAATCAATCCCTTGGTCCTCCTTTGCTGAATTCTAAACTGTTCCCAATCCTCAGGTCTGTTGTTTTTTCTGGTGAATTTATATGCCTCTTCCTTGGATCTAATGCTATCTCTAATTTCCCTTGTAATCCATGGTTTGGCTCCCTTTCCAGTTTTACTTTTGCGCCAGACAGGGATAAACAATTCTTGCAGTTCATCCATGCGCTCTTTAAATGTTTGCCATTATCTATCCACCTTCATCCCTTTAAGTAACGTTTCCCAATCCGTCATAGCCAACTCGCGCCTCATACCTTCGTAGTTTCCTTTATTAAGATTCAGGACCCTAGTCTCAGAATCAACTATGTCACTTCATCTTGATGAAGAATTCTATCATATTATGGTCACTCGTCCCCAAGGGGTCTCGCACCACTAGATTGTCAATTATTCCTCTCTCATTACACAATACCCAGTCTAGGATGGCCTGTTGTCTAGTTGGTTCTTCAACTTATTGGTCTAGAAAACCATCCCGTATGCACTCCAAGAATTCCTCCTCTGCGGTATTGTGACTAATTTGATTTGCCCAATCTATATGCAGCTTCGAGTCACCCATAATTACCTTTCGCTTCTAGTTCTTGTGTCCTTGTGAGAACTTTTCATCGAGTCATAGAGTTATACAGCACAGAAACAGGCCCTTCGGTCCATCGTGTCTGCCGTCAAGCACCTAACTATTCTAATCCCATTTTCCAGCACTTGGCCCGTAGCCTTGTATGCTATTGCATTTCAAGTGCTCATCTAAATACTTCTTAAATGTTGTGAGAGTTCCTGCCTCTACCACCTCTTCAGGCAGTGTGTTCCAGATTCCAACCACCCTCTGGGTGAAAAATGTTTCTTCAAATCCCCTCTAAACCTCCTGCCCCTTACATTAAATCTATGCCCCCTGGTTATTGACCCCTCTGCTAAGGGAAAAAGTTTCTTCCTATCTAACCTCTCAATGCCCCTCATAATTTTGTATACCTCAATCATATCTCCCCTCAGCCTTCTCTGCTCTAAGGAAAGCAACCCTAGCCTTTTCTGTCTCTCTTCATAGCTGAAATGCTCCAGCCCAGGAAACATCCTGGTGAATCTCCTCTTACCCTCTCCAGTGCAATCACATCCTTCCTATAGTGTGGTGACCAGAACTGTACACAGTACTCCAGCTGTGGCCTAACTAGCATTTTATACAGCTCCATCATAACCTCCCTGCTCTTATATTCTATGCCTCGGCTAATAAAGGCAAGTATCCCATATGCCTTCCTAACCACCTTATCTACCTGTGCTGCTGCCTTCAGTGATCTATGGACAAGTACACCAAGGTCCCTCTGACCCTCTGTACTTCCTAGGGTCCTACCATCCATTGTATATTTCCTTGCCTTGTTAGTCCTCCCAAAATGCATCACCTCACACTTGTCAGTATTAAATTCCATCTGCTACCTCTCTGCCCATTCTGCTAGTCTATCTATATCCTGTTGCAGGCAGTTCATATCATCCTCACTATTTGTCACTTCTCCAAGTTTGGTGTCATTGCCAAATTTTGAGATTCTACTCTGTATTCCAAGATTCAAGTCATTTATATACAGCATAAAAAGCAGTGGTCCCAGCACTGACCCTTGGGAAACACCACTCTCTACCATCCTCCAGTCTGGAAAAAAAACATTTACTACAACTCACTGTTTTCTGTCAAAAGCCATTTTTTTACCCTTTGGACACTGACCCTCCTATTCCATGAGCCTCAATTTTGTTAACCAGGGGCGGCACAGCGGCGCAGTGGTTAGCACCGCAGCCTCACAGCTCCAGCGACCCGGGTTCAATTCTGGGTACTGCCTGTGTGGAGTTTGCAAGTTCTCCCTGTGTCTGCGTGGGTTTCCTCCGGGTGCTTTGGTTTCCTCCCACATTCCAAAGACTTGCAGGTTGATAGGTAAATTGGCCATTAGCAATTGCCCCGAGTATAGGTAGGTGGTAGGGAAATATAGGGACAGGTGGGGATGTGGTAGGAATATGGGATTAGTGTAGGATTAGTATAAATGGGTGGTTGATGGTCGGCACAGACTCGATGGGCCAAAGGGCCTGTTTCAGTGCTGTATCTCTAATTAAAAAAAATAAAAAATTATGTGGTACTTTATCAAATGCTTTCTTAAAATCTGTATAAACAAGATCCACTGCATTCCCTTCATCAACCTTCTCTGTTACTTCATCAATGAATTCAATTAGATTGGTTAAGGATAATCTGCCTTTTACAAATCCCTGCTGGCTCTCCTTAATTAACTCGACTCCAAGTGACTGTTGATTTTTTTCCTCTGATTATTGTTTCTAAAACCTTACCCACCACTGATGTTAAACTAACTGGCCTGTAGTTGCTAGGAATGTTCTTACACCCTTTATTGAATAAAGGTGTCACATTTGCCACTCCCCAATCCTCTGGTATCTCCCCTGTATCCAGGGAGGATTGGAAGATGATGCCAAGTCCTTCCACTATCTCCACCTCCACTTCCTTTAGCCACCTGGGATGCAAGCCATCTGGACCAGGTGACTTATCTACTCTGAACATAGCCAGCCTTTTTAGTACCTCCCTGCTCTCAATTTTACCCTATCCATTGCCTCTACTCTCTCTGCTTCTACTAATATTTTGTCAGATTCCACTTCCTTAGTAAACACTGATACAAAGTACTCATTCAGTATATTAGCCTTGCCCTGCACCTCGAAGCATATATTACCCTCTTTGTCCCTAATAAGCTCCACTCCACCTCTTACTGCCCACTTACTATTTACATTCCAGTAGAAGATCTTTGAGTTCCCTTTCATGTTGGCTGACAATCTATTCTCATATCCCGTCTTTGTCCGTCGTGTTTTACTCTTCACATCCCCGCTCAACCTATTGTATATGGCCTGGTTCTCACTTGATGAATCCATCTGACATGTATCATACACCCTCTTTATTTGTTTCATCATCATCTCTATCTCCCACATTGTCTAAGGAGCCCTGTTATTGCTTCCCTCTACCTTTCACTCTTGTTGGAATGGACAAAACTGTGACAATGGATTTCAATGCAGGCAAATGTGAGATCATCCACTTTGGACCGAAAAAGAAGAGAACAGGATACTTTCTAAATAGTGAAAAGCGGGAAACACTGGAGGTCCAAGTAAATGTGGCTGTCCATGTACATAGAGCTTAAGAAATAGATGCAGGAGGCCATTCGGCCCCTCGAGCCTGCTCTGCCATTCAATAGCTAGTTGTTTGCCTCAGCTCCACCCTACACCTATTTTTATGTTCCTGTATTCTCACAAAGAGCTTGTGGAAATCTGGAACTCACAGCCCACAATGTTGTTGAGCATGGGGGTCAATTGAAAATGTCAAAACTGAGATCAATGGGTTTTTGTTGGAAAAGGATAAGAGGGGAGGCGAGACAGGTAAGATACAGATCAGCCATGATCTAATCGAATGATGGAACAGGCTCGAGGGGCTGAATGGCCTCCTCCTGTTCCTGTGCAACAGGCTCGAGGGGCTGAATGGCCTCCTCCTATTCCTGTGTAACAGGGTCGAGGGGCTGAATGGCCTCCTCCTGTTCCTGTGTAACAGGCTCGAAGGGTTGAATGGCCTCCTCCTGTGTAAAACAAGCAGTAAATTCCCTGTCACCCCCAAGTCCAGTCCCACCATTGCCCTGTCACCTGAGAGCTGTCACAGGGTAATGATTATCGAGGGTCTCCAGGACAATTCTCCTTGTGCTGTTTCCCCTGTTGTTTGACATTACCCCCTCCACCAGGTCTGTGTGACATCTCTTCCTGAGGATGAGGCAGAGACATCACATATCGAACTGCAATTGCAGTGGACATCACGCACACTGCCTGTCTCAACATACAGCAACCGTATAATCCACACCAGGCCCACTGGGAGAGTGGGAGCCCCTGGCCCCACCCCTCTCCCCCATCGC
The DNA here is from genome assembly GCF_036365525.1 of Heterodontus francisci. NCBI lineage: Eukaryota > Metazoa > Chordata > Chondrichthyes > Heterodontiformes > Heterodontidae > Heterodontus > Heterodontus francisci. Next base: position 4,043,742 of record NC_090374.1, on the reverse strand, counting down.
TCCCTCACCCCGTTGACCCATCGACCTCTATTCCCTCCCCCTTGCCTCTCCCCCAACCCCACTTATCCCCTCCACCCCTTCTTCCTCACCCAAATTGCTCCCTCACCCGTACTCCTTCGCCTCCTACTCCCTCCCCTGTGCCCCCTCGCCCACTTGCTCCCTTGCCTCGTGCTCCCTCGCACTCTATTTCCTCTCCCTCATCCCTGCTCCCTCAGCCCCAACTATGCCCCCCTCATTCCACTTGCTCTCTACTCCCTCCCCCTTGTCCCACTTTCTCCCTCGTCCTTTCCTCCCTACCCTTCACTCCTACCCCGTTACCGCACATAGTACCCCCGCCCTACCCCTTCCTCCATTGGCCACTGGCTCCTTCATCCTCCCATTACTTCTCCTCACCCATTTCCCAGTCATCCCCTGGTCCTGTCTCCCTTACCTTCACCCCATCCGCAGTCATCCACCTGCTCCCTCCTTCCTCGCCTGCTTGTCCCCTATCCTCCTCACCCCTGCTTCTCACCCTCTTGTCTAGATTCCTCCCCCTCATGCTTTATTCCCCTTGACCTCTCACCTCCAGTCCATCACCCCTTAACCCTTTTGGCTCCTCAGACCCCCCTACCCACCTCTCTCATCTCTTCGCCTCCCTTCAATCCCCCTTGGCCACCTCAACCCCTCTTCCCCCACCCACCCCTTGACCCCACCTCACCTCCTGTTGACAATAGACTGAGGAGTGGCCTGTGCTGTGTGTGTAAATGTGTTTTGCAAACCATGGACAAGTTGATGTTCGAGTGCAACCTTTTCCTCCAGTGAAACCCGGGACCCCTTTCGGTGTGGCTGTCACCACACTGTTGGAAGCCAAGGAGATTAAACTCACGTGGGACACTCCCAGTATCAGGCTCATCGAACTGAAAAATAACCTGCTTCACCAGGTGTCCTACCGGAGCACAGACAGTGACTGGGAGGTAAGAGGGGCAGTCTTGGAACATTCTTTGGGAGCTACGAGATGGATCCCCATCATTCTGGCATCTCTCACTGTGTAACATGTGATTACTGCAACAATACAATTTGTATTTATATTGCATCTTTAACATCATAAAATCTTCCAAGGCATTTCACAGGAGCGTTATCAAACAATGTATGACACGAAGCCACACAAGGAAATATTAGGTCAAATGACCAAAAGTTTGGTCAAAGTGTAGGTATTAAGGAGTGTCTTAAAGGAGGAAAGCGAGGCAGAGAGGTGGAGAGGTGTAGGGAGGGTGTTCCTGAGCTTGGGGCGAGGCAACTGGCGACATGGCCATCAATGGTGGAGTGATTAAAATCAGGGATGCACAAGAGGCCAGAGTTAGAGGAGCGCGGGGATCTCGGAGGGTTATGGGGCTGGAGGAGATTACAGAGATAGGGAGGGGTGAGGCTATGGAGGAGATTACAGAGATAGGGAGGGGCGAGGCCAATGGAGGAGATTACAGAGATAGGGAGGGGCGAGGCCATGGAGGAGTTTACAGAGATAGGGAGGGGTGAGGCTATGGAGGAGATTACAGAGATACGGAGGGGCGAGGCCAATGGAGGAGATTACAGAGATAGGGAGGGGCGAGGCCATGGAGGAGTTTACAGAGATAGGGAGGGGCGAGGCCAATGGAGGAGATTACAGAGATAGGGAGGGGCGAGGCCAATGGAGGAGATTACAGAGATAGGGAGGGGTGAGGCCATGGAGGAGATTACAGAGATAGGGAGGGGCGAGGCCAATGGAGGAGATTACAGAGATAGGGAGGGGTGAGGCCATGGAGGAGATTACAGAGATAGGGAGGGGCGAGGCCAATGGAGGAGATTACAGAGATAGGGAGGGGCGAGGCCATGGAGGAGTTTACAGAGATAGGGAGGGGCGAGGCCAATGGAGGAGATTACAGAGATAGGGAGGGACGAGGCCAATGGAGGAGATTACAGAGATAGGGAGGGGTGAGGCCATGGAGGAGATTACAGAGATAGGGAGGGGCGAGGCCAATGGAGGAGATTACAGAGATAGGGAGGGGCGAGGCTATGGAGGAGATTACAGAGATAGGGAGGGGCGAGGCCATGGAGGAGATTACAGAGATAGGGAGGCGAGAGGCCATGGAGGAGATTACAGAGATAGGGAGGGGCGAGGCTATGGAGGAGATTACAGAGATAGGGAGGGGTGAGGCTATGGAGGAGTTTACAGAGATAGGGAGGGGCGAGGCCAATGGAGGAGATTACAGAGATAGGGAGGGGCGAGGCCATGGAGGAGTTTACAGAGATAGGGAGGGGCGAGGCCAATGGAGGAGATTACAGAGATAGGGAGGGGCGAGGCCAATGGAGGAGATTACAGAGATAGGGAGGGGTGAGGCCATGGAGGAGATTACAGAGATAGGGAGGGGCGAGGCCAATGGAGGAGATTACAGAGATAGGGAGGGGTGAGGCCATGGAGGAGATTACAGAGATAGGGAGGGGCGAGGCCAATGGAGGAGATTACAGAGATAGGGAGGGGCGAGGCCATGGAGGAGTTTACAGAGATAGGGAGGGGCGAGGCCAATGGAGGAGATTACAGAGATAGGGAGGGACGAGGCCAATGGAGGAGATTACAGAGATAGGGAGGGGTGAGGCCATGGAGGAGATTACAGAGATAGGGAGGGGCGAGGCCAATGGAGGAGATTACAGAGATAGGGAGGGGCGAGGCTATGGAGGAGATTACAGAGATAGGGAGGGGCGAGGCCATGGAGGAGATTACAGAGATAGGGAGGCGAGAGGCCATGGAGGAGATTACAGAGATAGGGAGGGGCGAGGCTATGGAGGAGATTACAGAGATAGGGAGGGGTGAGGCTATGGAGGAGTTTACAGAGATAGGGAGGGGCGAGGCCAATGGAGGAGATTACAGAGATAGGGAGGGGCGAGGCTATGGAGGAGATTACAGAGATAGGGAGGGGAGAGGCCATGGAGGAGATTACAGAGATAGGGAGGGGTGAGGCTATGGAGGAGATTACAGAGATAGGGAGGGGCGAGGCCATGGAGGAGATTACAGAGATAGGGAGGCGAGAGGCCATGGAGGAGATTACAGAGATAGGGAGGGGTGAGGCTATGGAGGAGTTTACAGAGATAGGGAGGGGCGAGGCCAATGGAGGAGATTACAGAGATAGGGAGGGGCGAGGCTATGGAGGAGATTTCAGAGATAGGGAGGGGCGAGGCTATGGAGGAGATTACAGAGATAGGGGGGGCGAGGCCAATGGAGGAGATTACAGAGATAGGGAGGGGCGAGGCCAATGGAGGAGATTACAGAGATAGAGAGGGGCGAGGCCATGGAGGAGATTACAGAGATAGGGAGGGGCGAGGCCAATGGAGGAGATTACAGAGATAGGGAGGGGTGAGGCCATGGAGGAGATTACAGAGATAGGGAGGGGCGAGGCCAATGGAGGAGATTACAGAGATAGGGAGGGGTGAGGCCATGGAGGAGATTACAGAGATATGGAGGGGCGAGGCTATGGAGGAGATTACAGAGATAGGGAGGGGCGAGGCCAATGGAGGAGATTACAGAGATAGGGAAGGGCGAGGCCAATGGAGGAGATTACAGAGATAGGGAGGGGCGAGGCCAATGGAGGAGATTACAGAGATAGGGAGGGGCGAGGCCAATGGAGGAGATTACAGAGATAGGGAGGGGTGAGGCCATGGAGGAGATTACAGAGATAGGGAGGGGTGAGGCTATGGAGGAGATTACAGAGATAGGGAGGGACGAGGCTATGGAGGAGATTACAGAGATAGGGAGTGCGAGGCCAATGGAGGAGATTACAGAGATAGGGAGGGGCGAGGCTATGGAGGAGATTACAGAGATAGGGAGGGGCGAGGCCAATGGAGGAGATTACAGAGATAGGGGGGGCGAGGCCAATGGAGGAGATTACAGAGATAGGGAGGGGCGAGGCTATGGAGGAGATTTCAGAGATAGGGAGGGGCGAGGCTATGGAGGAGATTACAGAGATAGGGAGGGGCGAGGCCATGGAGGAGATTACAGAGATAGGGAGGGGCGAGGCCAATGGAGGAGATTACCCAGATAGGGAGGGCGAGGCTATGGAGGAGATTACAGAGATAGGGAGGGGTGAGGCCATGGAGGAGATTACAGAGATAGCGAGGGGCGAGGCCAATGGAGGAGATTACAGAGATAGCGAGGGGCGAGGCCAATGGAGGAGATTACAGAGATAGGGAGGGGTGAGGCTATGGAGGAGATCACAGAGATAGGGATGGGCGAGGCTATGGAGGAGATTACAGAGATAGGGAGGGGCGAGGCCAATGGAGGAGATTACAGAGATAGGGAGGGGCGAGGCTATGGAGGAGATTACAGAGATAGGGAGGGGCGAGGCCAATGGAGGAGATTACAGAGATAGGGAGGGGCGAGGCCAATGGAGGAGATTACAGAGATAGGGAGGGGCGAGGCCAATGGAGGAGATTACAGAGATAGGGAGGGGCGAGGCCAATGGAGGAGATTACAGAGATAGGGAGGGGCGAGGCTATGGAGGAGATTACAGAGATAGAGAGGGGCGAGGCCAATGGAGGAGATTACAGAGATGGGGAGGAGTGAGGCCAATGGAGGAGATTACAGAGATAGGGAGGGGCGAGGCCAATGGAGGAGATTACAGAGATGGGGAGGAGTGAGGCCAATGGAGGAGATTACAGAGATGGGGGGGGGCGAGGCCATGGAGGAGATTACAGAGATAGGGAGGGGCGAGGCTATGGAGGAGATTACAGAGATAGGGAGGGGCGAGGCCAATGGAGGAGATTACAGAGATAGGGAGGGGCGAGGCCAATGGAAAAGATTACAGAGATAGGGAGGGGCGAGGCCAATGGAGGAGATTACAGAGATAGGGAGGGGCGAGGCCAATGGAGGAGATTACAGAGATAGGGAGGGGCGAGGCCAATGGAGGAGATTACAGAGATAGGGAGGGGCGAGGCCAATGGAGGAGATTACAGAGATAGGGAGGGGAGAGGCCATGGAGGAGATTACAGAGATAGGGAGGGGAGAGGCCATGGAGGAGATTACAGAGATAGGGAGGGGTGAGGCTATGGAGGAGATTACAGAGATAGGGAGGGGTGAGGCTATGGAGGAGATTACAGAGATAGGGAGGGGCGATGCCAATGGAGGAGATTACAGAGATAGGGAGGAGTGAGGCCAATGGAGGAGATTACAGAGATAGGGAGGGGTGAGGCCATGGAGGAGATTACAGAGATAGGGAGGGGTGAGGCCATGGAGGAGATTACAGAGATAAGGAGGAGTGAGGCCATGGAGGAGATTACAGAGATAGGGAGGGGCGAGGCCAATGGAGGAGATTACAGAGATAGGGAGGGGAGAGGCTATGGAGGAGATTACAGAGATAGGGAGGGGCGAGGCTATGGAGGAGATTACAGAGATAGGGAGGGGCGAGGCCATGGAGGAGATTTCAGAGATAGGGAGGGGTGAGGCTATGGAGGAGTTTACAGAGATAGGGAGGGGCGAGGCCAATGGAGGAGATTACAGAGATAGGGAGGGGCGAGGCTGTGGAGGAGATTTCAGAGATAGGGAGGGGCGAGGCTATGGAGGAGATTACAGAGATAGGGAGGGGCGAGGCCAATGGAGGAGATTACAGAGATAGAGAGGGGCGAGGCCATGGAGGAGATTACAGAGATAGTGGGGGCGAGGCCATTGGAGGAGATTACAGAGATAGGGAGGGGCGAGGCCAATGGAGGAGATTACAGAGATAGAGAGGGGCGAGGCCATGGAGGAGATTACAGAGATAGGGAGGGGCGAGGCCAATGGAGGAGATTACAGAGATAGGGAGGGGCGAGGCCAATGGAGGAGATTACAGAGATGGGGGGGGCGAGGCCAATGGAGGAGATTACAGAGATGGGGGGGGGGCGAGGCCAATGGAGGAGATTACAGAGATGGGGGGGCGAGGCCAATGGAGGAGATTACAGAGATAGGGAGGGGCGAGGCCAATGGAGGAGATTACAGAGATGGGGGGGGCGAGGCCAATGGAGGAGATTACAGAGATGGGGGGGGGGCGAGGCCAATGGAGGAGATTACAGAGATGGGGGGGCGAGGCCAATGGAGGAGATTACAGAGATAGGGAGGGGCGAGGCCAATGGAGGAGGGGGCTGAGGATAGATCCTTGCGAGACACCAGAGGTAACGGTGCGGGAGCAGGAAGAGAAGCCATTGCAAGTGATTCTCTGGCTGTGATTAGATCGATCAGAATGGAACCAGGTGAGTGTAGTCCCACCCAGCAGTGGAGAGCGTTAGAGGAGGATGGTGTGGTCAACCGTGTCGGTTGACAGGCTGCAGACAAGTCAAGGATTTGAGGAGGGAAAGTTTACCTTTCTCACAGTCATGGAGGATGTCATTTGTGACTTTGATAAGAGCTGTTTCAGTACAGTGACAGGGGCAGAAACCTGATTGGAGAGATTCAAACACGGAGTTCCGGGAATGATAGGAATTGGGACCGACAATATGTTCAAGGATTTTGGAAAGGAAAGGGAGGTTGGAGATGGGAGGGTAGTTTGCAAAGGCGCTGGGGTCAAGGGTTGGATTTTTGAGGAGAGGGGTGATGACATCAGATTTGAAGGATAGAGGGACAACACTTGAAGAAAGAGAATCATTTACAATATTGGCTAACATAGGGACCAGGAGGGGAAGTTGAGTGATCAGCAGTTTAGTGGGAATAGGATCGAGGGAACAGGAGATGGGTTTCATGGACTAGAAGAGCTTTGAGAGGGCGTGAGGGGAGATAGGAGAGAAACTAGAGAACGATGTGAGTTCAGGGCTGGGGCAGAGGGGAACATTAGAGGAAGTTTGGCCAGGTGGGCTAGTGGAGGGTGGGACACGGCAGAGGCAGGACAAAGAAATTCATGAGCTCCTTGTAACTATTGTTAAAGGTGAGGGTGGAGGGGACAGGGGAGAGGGGTTTAACAAGAGAGTTTGCAATAGAAATGAAGCTGGGGGTTATCTGCATTCCAGGATAATCCTGGAATAATCAGCAGTTTTAGCCAATGAGAACTGGACCCAAGTGTTTTATGTGGTCCAGCCAGACATGTGGTGGATGGCCAGACCAGTTGTCACCACGTAACAGAATAGAATCATAGAATTATTACAGCACAGAAGAAGGCCATTCGACCCATTGTGTCTGTGCTGGCCCACCTAAGGAGCAATTCACATGCTGCCACTCCCCTGCCCTCTCCCCACATCCCTGCACATTCCTCCCCTTCAGATATTTAGAATATTTAGAAATGAAGAAAAATTTACATCACAGAAAGAGGCCACTAAGCCCATCATGTTTGCACCTACTGAAAAACAAGCCACCCAGCTGAATCTCATTTTCCAGCATTTGGTCCGTAGCCCTGCAGCGTACAACACTTATGGTGCACATCCAGACTCATTTTAAATGAGTTGAGGGTTTCTGCCTCAATTACCCTTTCAGGCAGTGAGTTCCAGACCATCACCACCCTCTGGGTGAAAAAACCTTTCCTCATCTCCCCTCTAATTTTTCTACCAATCACTTTAAATCTATGCCCCCTCATCACTGACCTCTCTGCTAAGGTGAATAGACCCTTCACCTCCACTCTATCCAGGCCCCTCAAAATTTTGTACATTTCAATCAGATCTCCCCTCAGCCTTCTCTGTTCCAAGGGGAACAACCCCAGCCTATCCAATCTTTCCTCATAGCTGCATTTTTCCAGTCCTGGCAACATCCTCGTAAATCTCCTCTGTACCCTCTCTAGTGCAATTACATCCTTTCTGTAATGAGGTGACCAGAACTGCACGCAGTACTCAAGTTGTGGCCGAACCAATCAGTTATACAGTTCCAGCATAACCTCCCTGCTCTTATATTCTATACCTCGGCTAATAAAGGAAAGGATTCCATATGCCTTCTTAACCACCTTATCAACCTGTCCTGCTACCTTCAGGGATTTGTGGACATTCACTCCAAGGTCCCTCACTTCCTCTACACTTCTCAGTATTTTCCCATTAATTGTGTATTACTTTGCCTTGTTTGACCTCCCCAAATGCATCACCTCACACTTCTCTGGGTTGAATTCCATTTGCCATTTTTCTGCCCATCTGACCAGACCATCAATATCTTCCTGCAGCCAACAGCTATCCTCCTCGCTATCTACCACATGGCCAATCTTTGTGTGTCTGCAAACTTCTTGATCACGTCTCCTACATTGAAGTCCAAGTCATTAATATATATCACAAAAAGCAGGGGACCCAGTGCTGAGCCCTGCGGAACGCCACTGGAAACAGCCCTCCAGTCACAAAAACACTCATCAACAATTACCCTTTGTTTCCTGCCACTGAGCCAATTTTGTATCCACCTTGCTGCATTTCCCTGGCTTTTATTTTTTTAACCAGTCTGCCATGTGGGGCCTTGTGAAAAGCCTTGCTAAAATCCATGTAGACCACATCAACTGCACTACCCTCATCTATCTTCCTGTTACTTCTTCAAAAAGTTCAATCAACTTAGTCAAACATAATCTTCCCTTAACAAGTCCATGCTGACTATCCTTGACTAACCTGTGCCTTTCTGAGTGACAGTTTATCCTGTCTCTCAGAATAGATTCCAATAATTTGCCCACTACTGAGGTTAGACTGACTGGTCTGTAATTATTCGGTCGATCTTTCGCTCCCTTTTTAAACAGAGGTACAACGTTAGCAATTCTCCAATCCTCTGGCACCACACCTGTATCCAGTGAGGACTGGAAAATGATGGCCAGACCTTCCTCTGTTTCCTCTCTTGCTTCTTTTAAGAGTCTGTGATACATTTCATCTGGCCCTGGTAATTTAACAACTTTCAAGGATGCTAATCCCATTAATACTTCCTCTCTCCCTATAATTATCACATCCAATACTTCATACTCCTCCTCCTTAACTACAATATCTGCATCGTCCCCCCTTTGTGAAGACAGACACAAAGTATTCATTTAGAACCAAACCAACATCTTCCGCCCCGACACATCCTATCAAGTCTGTGTCCCTCAGACCGAAAGGAGGGGAGATGAGGGCTGTAACAGGGAGAACGGCCAGGGTGAGAGAGAGGAATGGTTTTAATGGAGATGAAGCCATCAAAGGTGGAGGTGAGGGGGCAGTTGAGCAAATCAGTAACTGCAGAAATATTGTGGTGAACCAATGGTCAAAGGCTAGATCATTAGGATTTTGAAAGTGCAGTTGTAAGTGAATTGGGGGATAGTTTTCTCCAGGGATGGATACAGAATGTTCTGATGGAAGGTCACTGACCTGAAACGTTAACTCTGCTTCTCTCTCCACAGATGCTATCAGACCTGCTGAGTATTTCCAGCACTTTGTTTTTTTATTTTAGAATGAGGTAGGATTAGGGTGAGAGTGATCAGAGATGGCCTTCTCTGTAATTGATACAATGGGACTAGTAAAACCACATGAGATGATGAGGTCGAGGGGGTGGCCGTGAATATGGGTTGGGGAGTTTACATGCTGCGAGAGATTTAGGGAGGATAAGAGGGCAATGAACTCAGAGGACAGACAGCGTGATGAATTGAGATGGAGATTGAAATCACTGAGGATGAGAAGTCGTTCGGTACAGAGGCTGAGGGAGGAGAACAGTGTAGATATCACAGTGATAAGATCTTTATTGTATTTGGGAGGGTGGTAATGAGCGATGATTTAAATGAGAAGTGATGGGTGGAACAAGGTGAGATGATGAAATGAGTAGGAAGTGCCAGAGGAGCAGGGAGACAGGCCAAGGGATGATCATCTGGTGCTAAACGTCACAGTGCAACCAGGACAGTCTTGATGGGGCAAGTAGTGGAAATACAGCCCGGCAGAGAGGCTTCATTAAGGGGAAAGGAGTCATCAGCCGTCAGCCAGCTTTCCGTTCAGGTGACAATAAGTTAACTGTCTCTGTCTATGATCAATATAGGTAACTGACACTCTACTAATTCCATTTTCTCTGCACCAGCAGCAGCTGAATGTAACTGCCCACTCGGTGAGACTTTTGATGAAGAATTTGATTCCAAACTCCCAGTATATGATTCGGGTTCGATCTACTCCTGATCAGAAATATTTCAAGGGAATATGGAGTGATTGGAGTCAGACTGTGAATTTCAAAACCCCACCAGCTGTATACACATTCAGTACAGGTAAACCCACCCAGCAAACACCTGGCTCAGAGCTTGTGGATACATATCTATTGGGATATAAAACACTCACATATACTGGGGTGCACACAATGTGGGCTGCACACAATGTGTGGTACACCCAAATACTCGGACTGTAGGAGAAGATTAAATAATAGAGATGTATAAAATAATGAAAGGATGAGACATAGAAGCAAACTGTCTCCAGTGGTTGAGAGGTCTAGAACGGGGGACCATTGTGAGAAGATTAAATATGAGATTGAAAACAGAGGGCAGGAGAAACATCTACAGAGACTTGTGAGACTGTGGAATTCACTACCAGGGTTAGTGGTTTAGACAGAAATTCAGTATTAGCTTGAAGAGGTGGATGGAGGGAAAAGTGATGAAAGGTTTTGGGAACAGGGTGAGCAACTGTGATTAGAATGATTTGCTGGTGTGGAGGGTCAACACCAACACGGGCTGAATGGCCTGTTTGTGTTTTGTGTATTTCTCTGCATTGCATGCACTGTCCAGTGAACATGCACACATACAGGGTGCAAACATACTACATGCTAACTCCACACACAAGCTCAGTGTGGGAGAGTGAAACATACGGTGTATGCTGTATAAACCAATTTAGAATACTGCAACCTCACAAATCTGATACATGGTCATTTTTTTTTTGGCCTTTGATTACAGGTGTCAAGCTAACCATCTCCTTCATGATCCTGCTTATTCTGCTTCTCATTGGCCTGAGTGCACTGCTCTGGGAGAACAGGTCAGTCTCAATTAACCACTGTTCACCATTACCTATTATAACCTATGTAGCAAGCATTCTTCCTACAGCCCATGTGCACGCTCCCCATCACTGACTCTACCCACCCATTTAATCCCCTCCCACAGCCCATGTAGACTCTACCCACCCATTTAATCCCCTCCCACAGCCCATGTAGACTCTACCCACCCATTTAATCCCCTCCCACAGCCCATGTAGACTCTACCCACCCATTTAACCCCCTCCCACAGCCCATGTAGACTCTACCCACCCATTTAACCCCCTCCCACAGCCCATGGACACTCCTCACTATCACTGACTCTACCCACCCATTTAACCCCCTCCACAGCCCATGGACACTCCTCACTATCACTGACTCTACCCACCCATTTAATCCCCTCCCACAGCCCATGGACACTCCTCACTATCACTGACTCTACCCACCCATTTAACCCCCTCCACAGCCCATGGACACTCCTCACTATCACTGACTCTACCCACCCATTTAATCCCCTCCCACAGCCCATGGACACTCCTCACTATCACTGACTCTACCCACCCATTTAACCCCCTCCACAGCTCATGTAGACTCTACCCACCCATTTAACCCCCTCCACAGCTCATGTAGACGCTACCCACCCATTTAACCCCCTCCACAGCTCATGTAGACTCTACCCACCCATTTAACCCCCTCCACAGCTCATGTAGACTCTACCCACCCATTTAACCCCCTCCACAGCTCATGTAGACTCTACCCACCCATTTAACCCCCTCCACAGCTCATGTAGACACTACCCACCCATTTAACCCCCTCCACAGCTCATGTAGACACTACCCACCCATTTAACCCCCTCCACAGCTCATGTAGACTCTACCCACACATTTAACCCCCTCCACAGCTCATGTAGACTCTCCCCTATCACTGACTCTACCCACCCATTTAATCCCCTCCCACAGCCCATGTAGACTCTACCCACCCATTTAACCCCCTCCCACAGCCCATGGACACTCCTCACTATCACTGACTCTACCCACCCATTTAACCCCCTCCACAGCTCATGTAGACTCTCCCCTATGATAGACTCTACCCACCCATTTAACCCCCTCCCACAGCCCATGGACACTCCGCACTATCACTGACTCTACCCACCCATTTAACCCCCTCCCACAGCCCATGGACACTCCTCACTATCACTGACTCTACCCACCCATTTAATCCCCTCCCACAGCCCATGGACACTCCTCACTATCACTGACTCTACCCACCCATTTAATCCCCTCCCACAGCCCATGGACACTCCTCACTATCACTGACTCTACCCACCCATTTAATCCCCTCCCACAGCCCATGGACACTCCTCACTATCACTGACTCTACCCACCCATTTAATCCCCTCCCACAGCCCATGGACACTCCTCACTATCACTGACTCTACCCACCCATTTAATCCCCTCCCACAGCCCATGGACACTCCTCACTATCACTGACTCTACCCACCCATTTAATCCCCTCCCACAGCCCATGGACACTCCTCACTATCACTGACTCTACCCACCCATTTAATCCCCTCCCACAGCCCATGGACACTCTCCCCTATCACTGACTCTACCCACCCATTTAATCCCCTCCCACAGCCCATGGACACTCTCCCCTATCACTGACTCTACCCACCCATTTAATCCCCTCCCACAGCCCATGGACACTCTCCCCTATCACTGACTCTACCCACCCATTTAATCCCCTCCCACAGCCCATGGACTCTCCTCACTATCACTGACTCTACCCACCCATTTAATCCCCTCCCACAACCCATGGACACTCCTCACTATCACTGACTCTACCCACCCATTTAATCCCCTCCCACAGCCCATGGACACTCCTCACTATCACTGACTCTACCCACCCATTTAATCCCCTCCCACAGCCCATGGACACTCTCCCCTATCACTGACTCTACCCACCCATTTAATCCCCTCCCACAGCCCATGGACACTCCTCACTATCACTGACTCTACCCACCCATTGAATCCAGCTCACTTGCTGCTTGATCTTGAACTGATAAATTCCCACCGACTGTGACTGACGTTGATTACCCTGGGGGTCTCTCAGAATAAATGAAAGTGATTCCTGCCATTGTGACAACCAAGTTGAAGCAGGGATTTGATTCTGCTCTATTTGGGTGCCAGAACAATTGAGACAGCCATTTTCTTCAAAACACCATATCCTACCAACCTATTTAATTTTTTTATTATTCTTTCATGGGATGTGGGCGTTGCTGGCAAGACCAGCATTTGTTGCCAATCTCTAATTGCCCTTGAACTGCGATGTTTGCTCGGCCATTTCAGAGGGCAGTTACGAGTCAGTCACATTGCTGTGGGTCTGGAGTCACATGTAGGCCAGACTGGGGAAAGATGGAGGATTTCCTTCCCTAAAGGACATTTTTACTACAATTGATAGTTTCATGGCACCATTTCTGGGACTAGCTTTCAATCCCATATTTTTATTAATTACATTCATTATTTAATTGAATTTAAATTCTACCTGCTCTCATGGAAGGATTAGCCTGGGCCTCTAGATTACTAGTTCAGTATCACTACTACGCCACCGTCTCCCCTTAGCCCAGCTTGTTTAATATTTCTATTAGCTGCTGAAACCCTTATCCGTGCCCTCAGCTGAACATTGGAAAGACCAAATCCATCGTCTTCCACCCCACGACAAATCATCTCAGCCTGTCACTGATAGAGGATACAATCAGTGGCACTTTTGCATCTCTAGCCCTCCTGCTGTTGGGTGAAGGGAGGGGGTTACAGAGATAGGGAGGGTTGTAGGGTCTGGAGGGGGTTACAGAGATAGGGAGGGTTGTAGGGTCTGGAGGGGGTTACAGAGATAGGGAGAGTTGTAGGGTCTGGAGGGGGTTACAGAGATAGGGAGAGTTGTAGGGTCTAGAGGGGGTTACAGAGATAGGGAGGGTTGTAGGGTCTCGAGGGGGTTACAGAGATAGGGAGGGTTGGTATGGGCTGGTGGAGGTTACAGAGATAGGGAGAGTTGAATGGCCTTGAGGAGGTTACAGCGATAGGGAGGGTTGTAGGGTCTGGAGGAGGTTACAGTGATAGGGAGGGGAGGAGGTTACAGAGATAGGGAGGGTTGTAGGATCTTGAGGAGCGTACAGAGATAGGGAGGGTTGTAGAGGCTGGAGCAGGTTACAGAGATAGGGAGGGTTGGTAAAGGCTGGTGGAGGTTACAGAGATAGGGAGAGTTGTAGGGTCTTGAGGAGGTTACAACGATAGGTAGGGTTGTAGGGTCTTGAGGAGGTTACAGCGATAGGGAGGGTTGTAGGGACTGGAGGAGGTTACAGAGATAGGGAGGGTTGCAGGGTCTGGAGGAGCTTTCAGAGATAGGGAGGGTTGTAGGGTCTGGAGGAGCTTACAGAGATAGGGAGGGTTGTAGGGTCTGGAGGAGCTTACAGAGATAGGGAGGGTTGGAGGGTCTGGAGGGGGTTACAGAGATAGGGAGGGTTGGAGGGTCTGGAGGAGGTTTTTTTTTCTTTATTCATTCACGGGATGTGGGCGTCGCTGGCCAGGCGAGCATTTATTGCCCATCCCTAATTGCCTTTGAGAAGGTGGTGGTGAGCTGCCTTCTTGAACTGCTGCAGTCTATGTGGGGTAGGTATACCCACAGTGCTGTTAGGAAGGGAGTTCCAGGATTCTGACCCAGCGACAGTGAAGGAACGGCGATATAGTTCCAAGTCAGGATGGTGTGTGACTTGGAGGGAAACTTGCAGGTGGTGGTGTTCTCATGTATTTGCTGCCCTTGTCCTTCTAGTTGGTAGAGGTCGCGGGTTTAGAAGGTGCTGTCTAAGGAGCCTTGGTGCATTGCTGCAGTGCATCTTGTAGATGGTACACACTGCTGCCACTGTGCGTCGGTGGTGGAGGGAGTGAATGTTTGTGGATGGGGTGCCAATCAAGCGGGCCGCTTTGTCCTGGATGGTGTCGAGCTTCTTGAGTGTTGTTGGAGCTGCACCCATCCAGGCAAGTGGAGAGTATTCCATCACACTCCTGACTTGTGCCTTGTAGATTGTGGACAGGCTTTGGGGAGTCAGGAGATGAGTTACTCGCCTCAGGATTCCTAGCCTCTGACCTGCTCTTGTAGCCACGGTATTTATATGGCTACTCCAGTTCAGTTTTCGGTCAATGGTAGCCCCTAGGATGTTGATAGTGGGGGATTCAGCGATGGTAATGCCATTGAATGTCAAGGGGCAATGGTTAGATTCTCTCTTGTTGGAGATGGTCATTGCCTGGCACTTGTATGGCGCGAATGTTACTTGCCACTTATCAGCCCAAGCCTGGATGTTGTCCAGGTCTTGCTGCATTTCTACACAGACTGCTTCAGTATCTGAGAAGTCACGAATGGTGCTGAACATTGTGCAATCATCAGCGAACATCCCCACTTCTGACCTGATGATTGAAGGAAGGTCATTGATGAAGCAGCTGAAGATGGTTGGGCCTAGGACACTATCCTGAGGAACTCCTGCAGTGATGTCCTGGAGCTTAGATGATTGACCTCCAACAACCACAACCATCGTCCTTTGCGCTGGGTATGACTCCAGCCAGCGGAGGGTTTTCCCCCTGATTCCCATTGACTCCAGTTTTGCTAGGGCTCCTTGATGCCATACTCGGTCAAATGCTTCCTTGATGTCAAGGGCAGTCACTCTCACCTCACCTCTTGAGTTCAGCTCTTTTGTCCATGTTTGAACCAAGGCTGTAATGAGGTCAGGAGCTGAGTGGCCCTGGCGGAACCCAAACTGAGCATCACTGAGCAGGTTGTTGCTAAGCAAGTGCCACTTGATAGCACTGTTGATGACCCCTTCCATCACTTTACTGATGATTGAGAGTAGGCTAATGGGGCGGTAGTTGACCGGGTGGGACTTGTCCTGCTTTTTGTGTACAGGACATACCTGGGCAATTTTCCACATTGCAGGGTAGATGCCAGTGTTGTAGCTGCACTGGAACAGCTTGGCTCGGGGCGCGGCAAGTTCTGGAGCACAGGTCTTCAGTACTATTGCCGGAATATTGTCAGGGCTCATAGCTTTTGCAGTATCCAGTGCCTTCAGTCGTTTCTTGATATCACATGGAGTGAATCGAATTGGCTGAGGTTTGGCATCTGTGATGCTGAGGACTTCAGGAGGAGGCCAAGATGGATCATCAACTCAGCACTTCTGGCTGAAGATTGTTGCAAATGCTTCAGCCTTATCTTTCGCACTGATGTGCTGGGCTCCCCCATCATTGAGGATGGGGATATTTGTGGAGCCACCTCCTCCCAGTTAGTTGTTTAATTGTCCACCACCATTCACGGCTGGATGTGGCAGGACTGCAGAGCTTAGATCTGATCCGTTGGTTATGGGATCACTTAGCTCTGTCTATCGCATGCTGCTTACGCAGTTTGGCACGCAGCTAGTCCTGTGTTGTAGCTTCACCAGGTTGACACCTCATTTTGAGGTATGCCTGGTGCTGCTCCTGGCATGCCCTCCTGCACTCTTCATTGAACCAGGGTTGGTCTCCTGGCTTGATGGTAATGGTAGAGTGGGGGATATGCCGGGCCATGAGGTTACAGATTGTGATTGAGTACAATTCTGCTGCTGATGAGGCCCACAGCGCCTCATGGATGCCCAGTTTTGCGTTGCTAGATCTGTTCGAAATCTATCCCATTCAACACGGTGATAGTGCCACACAACACGATGGACGGTATCCTCAATGTGAAGGCGGGACTTCGTCTCCACAAGGACTGTGCGGTGGTCACTCCTACCAATACAGTCATGGACAGATGCATCCGCGGCAGGCAGATTGGTGAGAACGAGGTCGAGTATGTTCTTCCCTCGTGTTGGTTCCCCCACCACCTGTCGCAGACCCAGTCTAGCAGCTATGTCCTTTAGGACTCCGCCAGCTCGGTCAGTAGTGGTGCTACCGAGCCACTCATGGTGATGGACATTGAAGTCCCTCACCCAGAGTACATTTTGTGCCCTTGCCACCATCAGTGCTTCCTCCAAGTGGTGTTCAACATGGAGGAGTACTGAGTCATCAGCTGAGGGAGGGCGGTAGGTGGTAATCAGTAGGAGGTTACCTTGCCCATATTTAACCTGATGCCATGAGACTTTATGAGGTCCGGAGTCGATGTTGAGGACTCCCAGGGCAACTCCCTCCCTACTGTATACCACTGTGCCACCACCTCCGGTGGGTCTGTCCTGCCGCCGGGACAGGACATACCCGAGGATGGTGATGGTAGTGTCTGGGACATTGTCTGTAAGGTATGATTCCGTGAGTGTGAGTATGTCAGGCTGTTGCTTGACTCCTAACTTTGGCACAAGCCCCCAGATGTTAGTAAGGAGGACTTTGCAGGGTCGACAGGGCTGGGTTTGCCGTTGTCGTTTCCGGTGCCTAGGTCGATGCCGGGTGGTCTGTATGGTTTCATTCCTTTTTATAGACTTCGTAGCGGTTAGGTACAACTGAGTGGCTTGCTAGGCCATTTCAGAGGGCATGTAAGAGTTAACCACATTGCTGTGGATCTGGAGTCACATGTAGGCCAGACCAGGTAAGGACAGTAGATTTCCTTCCCTAAAGGACATTAGTGAACCAGATGGGTTTTTACAACAATCGACAATGGTTTCATGGCCATCATTAGACTAGCTTTTAATTCCAGATTTTTTTTATTAAGTTCAAATTCCACCTTCTGCTGTGGTGGGATTTGAACCCATGTCTCCAGATCAATACCCTGGGTCTCTGGGTTACTAGTCCAGTGATAATACCACTACGTCACCGCCTACCCTAGGTTACAGAGATAGGGAGGGTTGTAGAGGCTGGAGCAGGTTACAGAGATAGGGAATATTGTAGGTGATGGAGGAAGATACAGAGAGGGGAGTGTGTGGGGGAGGGTGTGGGGTAGGGAAGGGTGGGGGAGGAGGGGGAGTGGGGAAGGGAGGGTGGAGGCGGAGGGGAGGGGGGAGGGTGATGGGGAGGGGGAGGGTGAGGGGGGAGGGTGAGGGTGAGGGAGGGGGAGGGGGGGAGGTGTAGTTGGGAGTCAAGAATATACAGGAAGAAATGACTGTGTTACTGCAGATGATATCACAGAGGGAACAAAAAGATAAAGAAGTGGTGAAGAAAAACCCCTCACCTCCCCCTCCTTCCCCCGTCCCCCTGCATCCCCTCCTCATCACCCCCCATCATCTTTCCCCCTCATCCTGCCCTCACCTCCCCATCCCCGCCCTCACCTCCACATCCCCCAATCACCCCCACATCCATCATCACCCCCCTTCCCCCCATTCCCCCTCAAAACCCCCTCGTCCCCCCATCCCCCTCCTCCCCCTCCTCCCCCTCATCGCCCCCCCATTTCTCCCCTCATCCCCCCCTCCTCACCCCCATCATCCTCCTCCCTCATCAACGTCCCATCCCTCCCCTCATCTCGCCCTCACCCTCATCACCCCCCTCATCCACCCCTCATCTGCCCATCTCATTGCTCCCTCATGCCCCCGCTCACCTCCCTGTTCACCTCTCCCTCATCCCCTCTCATCCCCCCTTATCCCCCCGAACATCCCCTCCTCATCGGTCCCTCATGCCCCCCACATCCCTCCCACACCCCCCCTCATCCCCCAACATGTCTTCCCCGATACATCAATTATATCGCAGCACTATATCTCCCTTCCCCCCAACTACATTGTACCATTACATCTGCCAATCCCTGCACAAAACTATCCCGAGATCCCAAACCCAATTCTCCGTAGGGAGATGGTGTGTCAGGATACAGGGAACCCAGAAATCTGAGGTGACTGCTCTCAGATATTCCCACTGCTCTCTTGCTGCAGACAGGAATTAATTAAACTGTTCATCTCACAGGATCAAACCTCATATTTGGCCCAAGATTCCAAACCCTAAATATGCCTTGGAGCAGCTTTACATGAAACCAAACAAGGTGAGGCTTAATAATACAGGGTGGGAGTGTTTGATGGGGACAATGTAGACGGAGCTTTACTCATCCTGTTTTATTTTATGGGACTGTGGAGAGAGAGTTTTACGGTATATCTAAACCCGTTTTTAGTTTTAAGGTGGCCTTTATACTCCAGGCCCCTTTTATATATTTTTGTTCAGGTGGCTGTTATTCCTCAGGCCCCCTTTATATAGATTTTAAAATAACTTGATTAAAAACAGTCAAATAAAACAAAAACTCAAATTAAAATGCCATTCTCGGCGTTGACAATGCACTCCAGTCCCTGCGGTGCCCACCGGTCGCGGAAGGCCTCAAGCGTACCGGCGGACACCACATGCTCCTTCTCCAGGGACACCCGAGCGCGAACGTAACCGCGGAAGAGGGGCAGGCAATCGGGGAGGACCAACCCCCCGACGGCTCACAGCCTGGACCTGTGAATTGCCGCCTTGGCCAGGCCCAGGAGCAGACCGACGAGGAGATTCTCCTCCCGGCCCACACCCCTCCGCACCGGGTGCCCAAAGATCAGGAGCGTGGGACTGAAGTGCAGCCAGAACTTGAGGAGCAGCCCCTTCAGATACTCAAAGAGGGGCTGCAACCTCGCACACTCCATATATACATGGAACATGGACTCGTCCAGGCCGCAGAAATTACAGGCGGCCTGGGAGTCCGTGAACCTACTTAAAAATCTATCGCACAGGACTGCTCTGTGCAACACCCTCCACCCCAGGTGCCCGATGTAAAGGGGGAGGACACCCGCGTAGAGAGACCTCCATCAGGGTTTCTCCTCACCGTCAGATGGAAACGCGGACCACCAGGACGTGTCCGGTCGGCTGACGAGGGCGAGGAAGTGGAGAGTGTGCAGGAGCAGCCCGTACAGGAAACCCCTCCACACCGTTTGGAATGGCACAGAGGGCATTTCCGAGAGGCGGCTCGGGTTGTGTGGCACCAGCTCCCGAGGAGGGTTTAGGGGCCTGGATCCGATGAGCAGTTCCGGCCGAGCTGACCCCTGCTCCACACTCCTGAGCTCCCACGTCAACCTCAGTGAGGTGCATCCCGGGGGCTTCGGCGACTCCTCTGCCCGTCGGCCGGTCCCCAGAGTCGGCCGCCCGGACAGCCGAGGCACTCTCATCCGCCTGTGGGGGATCGCCCTGACTGGAGGTGACCATGTTCCAGACTCTGAATAGATCTCGGCAACTCCCTCAGAGAGGCGCTGCTAATAGTATCCGCCGGGAGCTGCGTGTCGTCTTGAAGGCAGTGACACTGGCGGAAAAAATACGTCGCCAGCGCACACCATCTGGGAGGACGCTCGACGTACAGGTATCTCTGCAGAGTCCGAAGGCAGAGAGTCGCAGCCTGGGTGCGGACGCACACCAGTGACTGGCCGCCCTCCTCAATCAGGAGACTCAGGACCGCGGCAGAGACCCAGTGTTTCCTCTTGCCCCAGAAGAAATCAACGTCTTTCTTCTGGAACGTGGTGGCGAATGCAGAGGGCGGGGCCAAAGCGACCAACCGGTACCACAGCATGGAGGCCACCAGTTGGTTTATGACCAGCGCTCGGCCCCTGTAGGAAAGCACTCGAAGCAGTCCTGTCCAGCGCCCCAGCCGAGCGGTGACTTTCGCCTCCAACTCCTGCCAGTTTGCCGGCCAGGCTTCCTCAGCGGGGCTAAGGTGGACTCCCAGATTGAGGAGGTGCGTGGTGCTCCACGTAAAAAGTGTCAACTCCTCCGGCAGGGAGTTCACCCGCCACTGACCAACCAGGAGTCCGGAACATTTCTCCCAATTGATCCTCGCGGAGGATGCGGCAGAAAAGGTCTGCTGGCAGTCGCACATCCTCCGCAAGTCAACGGGATCTGTGATTGCGAGGAGCACATCGTCGGCGTAAGCCGAGAGGACGACCCTCATGGCCGGCTCGCGCAGAGCCAATCCCGTCAACCTCCTGCGAAGCAGGCACAGGAAGGGCTCCACGCAGATGGTATACAATTGGCCGGACATGGGGCACCCCTGACGCACTCCTCTCCCAAATCGAAGGGGCGCCGTCAAGGACCCGTTAACTTTGACTAGACACTCTGCGGCGGCGTATAAAAGTCGGACCCGGGCCACGAAATGCGGCCCGAGTCCGAAAGCGCGCAGAGTCCCGAAAAGGTAATCGTGATCCACCCTGTCGAACGCCTTCTCCTGATCGAGGGAGAGAAAGGCGACCGACTGACCAGTCCTCTGGGAAAGATGGATCAGGTCCCGGACCAGGTGGATGTTGTCCTGGATGGACCGGCCTGGGACCATGTAGGACTGGTCGGGGTGGATCATGTGGGCCAGCACGGAGCCCAGGCAGGTAGACATAGCCCGGGCAAAGATCTTATAATCCGTGCTGAGGAGGGAGACCGGACGCCAGTTTTTAAGCAGGTGGAGATCGCCCCTCTTCGACAGCAGGACGATGAGTGCCCTGCGCCACGAGAGGGGCATCTCCCCGGTCGCCAGGCTTTCCCCCAGGACCCGCGCGTAATCGTCCCCCAGGACGTCCCAGAACGCCCTGAGGAACTCCTCGGTCAACCCATTCAGCCCTGGGGATTTGCCCCTCGAGAGCTGGTGGAGGGCGCCAGTCAGCTCCGCCAACGTGAGCGGAGCTTCCAATCCTTCGGCGCCCTCCGGGCTGACCTGCGGCAGGTCCTCCCACAAAACTCTGCGCGTGTCCTCGCTGGACGGATCTGGAGAGAACAACGCACAGGACTAGGTACGGACCAGGAGGCCCATTCCCTCCGGATCCGTGATGGAGGACCCGTCGTCGGCCAGCAGCTCGACGAGCTGCTTACGGACCCCCCGCCATTTTTCCAGCGAGTAGAAGAAATGTGAGGCGCAGTCCAATTCTTCCAGGATCTGGATCCGCGACCTCACGTACGCGCCTCGGGACCCTATGAGCTGCAGGTCCCTCAGCGCGCCCTTCTTCTCTTTGTACGCCTGCCACAGGGCCGGGTCCGCGACGGCATGACCGAGGCGGGATTCCAAGTCGAGCACCTCCCTCTCAGGGCGCCCGATCTCGGCTTCCCGCCTCTTGGTCGACCCCTTCGCGTACTCCTGACAGAAGACGTGGATGTGAGTCTTGTCCACATCCCACCATAGCCTCAAGGAGGGGAAGCCCCCCTGCTTCCTTCTCCAGTCGGCCCAGAATCGACAGAACGAGTCCCGAAATCGCTCGTCCTCCAGCAGCCGGTTGTTAAAGTGCCAGTATGCGGACCCCGCCCGCGTGCGGAGCGGAGTGAATTCCGCCCACACCAGGCGGTGGTCCGAGCACGGCACCAGCCGCATGGAGGCCGCCGAAACGCGGGAGACGTACGCCTGCGAAATGTAGAGGCGGTCGATTCGCGACCCCCCTCCTCCAGACCTCCACGTGAAGGCGCTGGAGTCGGGATGGAGATTCCGTCAGACGTCCACCAAGTTAAGGGAGCTGATCAGTCCCCTCAACTTCTCCACCAACGCTTGGCCGCGCTGGGGACCGGAGCGATCCCCCACCTCGAGGGTGCAGTTAAAATCCCCCCCAAGGATGATGCACTCGCCGCTATCGATGGAGCTCAAGAGAGCGGACACGTCTTCAAAGAAGCATGCTTGCAACGCGCCGGGCCGGGGCACGTACACGTTCACAAAGTGGAGCGGCACGCTACCCAGGCGAACGGCGAGGTGGAGCAAGCGGCCCGGCACTAGCTCCTTGACCCCCAAGATCTCTGGCTGAAAAGTCGGGGCCAACAACATAGCCAACCCACTAGAAATAGGGGTGAGGTGACTCATGTAGACCCCACCCTGCCACTCCAGGAGCCAGTTGGCTTTGTCTCCCGGAACAGTGTGGGTTTCCTGCAGAAAGCTCACCGCGTATCTCCCTTCCCTGAGGACTGAGAGATTGTGAAATCTGCGGTGAGCCCCTCTGCTGCCGTTGATGTTGAGGCTGGCTATGGTTATCTTCATGTCAAAGGTACTTAAAACCCGTCACCAACACCTCACTGTGAGGAGGGAGTGGAAGTGCACCTGGCCCTCCACTCCCCCAGCAACCCATTGAGGAACACATTAAAACGGCGCCTCTCAACCAGTTTCACGACCGCGCGCTTGCCCGCTATCTTAAGGGCGGCACGGACGGACTGTTTGATCAGCGCCAGATTCGACCAACGGTCGAGGGCCAGCTGAACTTTATTGCGGCAACCCCAGCAAACCGCGAGGAAATCCCGGAGTTCCGCCGTGGGGATGAGAGGAGATTCGGTGGGAGGCACGAGGGACTCCACCACCTCACTGGCGATGGAATCAAGGTCATCCTCCGTGCCCCCCACCGAATCACCATCCTCCTCCGGGTTGTCACCGCCAGCGGCCGACACATCCACCACACACTGTGGGGTGGACGTCCCGGCCGCGCCAGCTGGTCCCGCCTCCGTCACGATCCCACCCCCAGGATCGATGGCGGAGGAGTCCTCTCTGGGTTCTATTGTGAAACTGGAGCCTGTAGGCACCAGCGGTTCAGGACCCCCCTCCACCTCCATCCCCAGGCCAATGCGTGGTCCGGGGGGAGACAGAAGCTCCGGACTCCAGGAAACCAGCCGGAGCCGAGACTGGAGGCGGAGGGAGGAGGCCATCTCCCGCTCCGCCAGCACCCACAGGCCCAGCAGATGGGGCAGCATTCTCAGTTATAACTGGGTCGGGTGTCTCCTGGTTGGTGGTGGACTCCGGCTGGGAGGCCCGACCCTCTGGGGCCTCGCCCTCCCCTTCATTCAGGGCACCCGACCCAGTAGCAGTGGCAGAATGGGCGGAGTCCCCAGGCTCCCCCACCACAAGCAGGGCCCCACTTACTCCTTCAGGAGGGGCCTCAAGTACCGGGGACTTCCCCTCCCCTCCATCCTGAGGAATAGAGTGCTCCTGCCCGGACTTTGCAGCCTTGGTGGTGGCGGTAGGGGAAACCTGGGGACCCGAAACAGGAGACAGCTCCCCTCCAACAGATGGGCCCTGCACCTCAGGGCCCCTTGTTACCTCTGTGGAGGGGTGCCTTCTCCTCTTTTTCCCAGTTGTGTGCGGAGGCTCAGAGACCTCCATATCATCAGAGGCCTCCACCTCCACACTCTCCTTTTTTTTATTCACCCTGGGCCTGAGCCCAGCCCTGGGGCAAGTTGACTTCCCGAGATCGGGAGGCCGTGAAAACCACAGCCTCCGGTACCGACTGAATGGTATCTGGTGGTGGTGTAGGGGAGGTGGGAGGAGGTGCAGCGTTGAGCCGAGGGCCGCTGAGTTGGAGTCTTACGAACATGCCCCACCCCCTTACAGACATGGCACCGCACCCCGTCCAAGGTCCAGAAGACGCGGTAGGCCGTCCCCTGGAATTCTACATTAAAGTGGCCCTCTGTCACCTCCTCCCGCGCCAGCTGCATGAATAACTGGCGGCGGAAGGAGTACACGTGTCGGAGGCTGTTCTCCCGAAGACTGAGCGGGACTGGGGTGAGCCCCGTCTTTACCTCCCCCAGATGGTGCAGGTGGGGAAGGAGGAGCTCACCAGGGGTGAGGGGTGGGACATTGGATAGAATGAGCCTTTGCGCAGTGGCCTCCAGGGGGTCCACTGGCAGAAAGGTCCCGCCCACGGTGAGCCCCTTGCTCAGAGCCAGGGACACCGCCCGCTCGGTCTTCAGGAATAACACTGCCTTCCCGTACATTTTAGAGGCTGCAACAATGGCCGAAAGGCCGACAACCTCGGCCATTGCTTTCACGCATGCCTCTATAGTCATGTTCGGGTGGACGTTGCTCTTGACCCCATGCTTTGATGTTACTAAAGCAAACGGTGACGGGGCAACAGGTGCAGCTGCAGCAGCCGCAGCAGCATATGTACGGGAAGGCCCCGCCACCGGCGAGGGAGGGCTTGCCATGGGGTCTAAGAGCCACGTCCACCCCCAAGAAACAAAACAAATTTACACAATTTTTTAAAAAGCAAACTTTAAACAAGGTGGAGTGGGAGTAGAGGAGGATGGGGTAGGATGGTAAAGGAAAAGGGGAGGATAGGTGACTGAGGCGACTGAGTGGAGGAAGGGAGAGAAAGACTGAAAAGGATGTTTGATCCAACTGCCAGTTGGAGCACCTTTATAACAATTAGTCCAAAACTGTTTGTTGTCTTCCAGTTGGGGGAGGCTTCGTCGCCCGGGACGGCTGGAGCCGCCCGGTACTCTCCTCTTCTGATTTTAACAAGACAGTCTTCACCCGGGCAACTCCAGCTGTCCCGAGCAGGCAGTTGGGGTGGGGAGGGAGCTCCCTGTGTGCAAACACCAATACAAATACCGGGGCCCCTACTGGATTTGGCTGCCCCACCCCTGAGTCTTCAGGCCTCTTCTCCCTCCCCCAAACAGTTTAAACTTAAGAGTCTTTCAGGTGCCCTGACACCCACCTCTCCAGAAAAGTTGCAGCCTTCCTTGATGGTTTCCCTCCACTCTGTATTCACCTTTCTCCAGTCTCTCTCCCCAGTTGCTGCAGTCTCCACTCTCCACTCTGTATTCACCTTTCTCTCTCTCCAGTTGCTGCACTCTCCACTCTCCACTCTCCACTCTGCAGTTGCTGCAGCACAGGTGCAGCTGCTCCCCCTGATTGCTGGCAGGAAGTGCTCCAAATTGACCAGCCAATCCCCGTTTTTTTTTGTCGAGGGGGCCTTTATACCCCAGGCCCCCTTTATATATTTTTTATATGTCGAGGGGGCCTTTATTCCACAGGCCCCCTTTATATACACACTTATAATTTTAAAATAACTTTATTAAAACCAGATAAATAAACAAAAACTCAAATTAAAATGCCATTCTCGGCGTCGACGATGCACTCTCGTCCCTGCGGTACCCACCGGTCGCGGAAGGCCTCGAGCGTACCGGCGGACACCGCATGCTCCTTTTCCAGGGACACCCGGGCGCGAACGTAACCGCGGAAGAGGGGCAGGCAATCGGGGAGGACGGACCCCCCGACAGCCCGCAACCTGGACCTGTGAATTGCCACCTTGGCCAGGCCCAGGAGCAGACCGACGAGGAGATCCTCCTCCCGGCCCAAGCCCCTCCGCACCGGGTGCCCAAAGATCAGGAGCGTGGGACTGAAGTGCAGCCAGAATTTGAGGAGCAGCCCCTTCAGATACTCAAATAGGGGCTGCAAGCTCGCACACTCCGTATAAATGTGGAACACGGACTCGTCCAGGCCGCAGAAAGTACAGCTGGCCTGGGAGTCCGTGAACCTACTTAAAAGCCTATTGCACGGGACTGCTCTGTGCAGCACCCTCCACCCCAGGTCCCCGATGTAAAGGGGGAAGACTCCCGCGTAGAGAGACCTCCATCGGGGTTTCCCCTCGCCGCCAGATGGCAATGCGGACCGCCAGGGCGTGTCCGGCCGGCTGACGAGGGCGAGGAAGTGGAGAGTGTGCAGGAGCAGCCCGTACAGGAAACCCCTCCACGCCAATTGGAATGGCTAACCCTGTGCTGGACCTGTTCTGGGAGTGTTTGATGGGGACAGTGTAGAGGGAGCTTTACTCTGTATCTCACCCCCGTGCTGTACCTGTCCTGGGAGCGTTTGATGGGGAAAGTGTAGAGGGAGCTTTACTCTGTATCTAACTCCATGGTGTACCTGTCCTGGGGAGTGTTTGATGGGGACTGTGTAGAAGGAGCTTCATTCTGTCAGAGCTCGATGTCTTTAAGTATTGAGTTCTGTGCTCTGTGTTGCAGGCAGTTGAGGTGAGTTTTAACCCATACAGTTTTCTGGATGTGTTGGAGAGCAGAGTGGACACCATTCAGGTTAGAGGAGCCCAGTTGTGCCACTGTTACCCATCCCCAGTCAACGAGGCTGCCGTCTGCAACAGCGTTACCACCGAGAAGGAGCTGCTGATACTGGGTGATCCCTTTGAGGAGAAGGGAGCATGGAGCATCGGGACTAATACCCAGCACTGTGCTGAAGAGCCCCCTGAACCTTCTGCCCCTCCACTCTGCCTCTCCCCAGGGGTTCAGCCCCATGGCAGTGTAGAGACTTCCTGCCACTTGCTGGGTTCTCTGACTGGGGACAGTTCAGATGGTGGAGCTCCTTGTGTGAAGGAGAGCAATGGTGATCGGAGCACAGAGGGATCTGGTGCTGGAGGGGCCAGAGGTCGGAACCTGGGCTTGACTATTGCCGGCAGCCCTGTTGCTCCTCCTGATGAATCGTATATCACCATGTCAAACTTATATAAGATACAGTGACGGGGAGGGCCCAGCCCACAGGCAAACACCTCCGGAACCCACACTCCTAACACCGCCCAACTCCTGGGCCCACACTCACCGTATAACCAAACTCCTGGGCCCACACTCACCGTATAACCAAAATAAAAACAAGAACTGCTGGAACCACTCAGCAGGTCTGGCAGCATCTGTGGAAAGAGAAGCAGAGTTAATGTTTTGGGTCAGTGACCCTTCATCGGAACCGTATAACCAAAATCCTGGGCTCACACTCCCCATGTGCCAAACTCCTGGGCCCACACTCATCATATAACCAAAATCCTGGGCCCACACTCACCGTATAACCAAAATCCTGGGCACACACTCCCCATGTGCCCAACTCCTGGGCCCACACTCACCGTGTAGCCAAAACCCCAGCCCCCAACTCACCGTGCAGCTGAAATCACAGGCCCATACTCACCGTGCAGCCAGAACCCCGGCCCACACTCCCCTCCAGCCCAACACCCAGTCATACACACCCAGAGCACACATTCCCCGTGCTTTTCTGAGGGAGCGCTGCACTGTCGGAGAGTCAGTATTGAGGGAGCGCCACACTGTCGGAGGGTCAGTACTGAGGGAGCGCAGCACTGTCGGAGGGTCAGTACTGAGGGAGCGCAGCACTGTCGGAGGGTCAGTACTGAGGGAGCGCAGCACTGTCGGAGGGTCAGTACTGAGGGAGCGCAGCACTGTCGGAGGGTCAGTACTGAGGGAGCGCCACACTGTCGGAGGGTCAGTACTGAGGGAGCTCCGCACTGTCGGAGGGTCAGTACTGAGGGAGCGCAGCACTGTCGGAGGGTCAGTACTGAGGGAGCGCCGCACTGTCGGAGGGTCAGTACTGAGGGAGCTCCGCACTGTCGGAGGGTCAGTACTGAGGGAGTGCTGCATTGTCAGAGGGTCAGTACTGAGGGAGCTCCGCACTGTCGGAGGGTCAGTACTGAGGGAGCGCAGCACTGTCGGAGGGTCAGTACTGAGGGAGTGCTGCATTGTCGGAGGGTCAGTACTGAGGGAGCTCCGCACTGTCGGAGGGTCAGTACTGAGGGAGCTCCGCACTGTCGGAGGGTCAGTACTGAGGGAGCGCAGCACTGTCGGAGGGTCAGTACTGAGGGAGCGCAGCACTGTCGGAGGGTCAGTACTGAGGGAGCGCCACACTGTCGGAGGGTCAGTACTGAGGGAGCTCCGCACTGTCGGAGGGTCAGTACTGAGGGAGCGCAGCCCTGTCGGAGGGTCAGTACTGAGGGAGCGCCGCACTGTCGGAGGGTCAGTACTGAGGGAGCTCCGCACTGTCGGAGGGTCAGTACTGAGGGAGCGCCGCACTGTCGGAGGGTCAGTACTGAGGGAGCTCCGCACTGTCGGAGGGTCAGTACTGAGGGAGCGCAGCACTGTCGGAGGGTCAGTACTGAGGGAGTGCTGCATTGTCAGAGGGTCAGTACTGAGGGAGCGCCGCACTGTCGGAGGGTCAGTACTGAGGGAGCTCCGCACTGTCGGAGGGTCAGTACTGAGGGAGCGCAGCACTGTCGGAGGGTCAGTACTGAGGGAGTGCTGCATTGTCAGAGGGTCAGTACTGAGGGAGTGCTGCACTGTCTTCTTTCAGCTAGCCAATTTCTGATCCAAAGCTCTAAATCACCTTCAACCCCATACTTCCGTATTTTCTGCAATAGCCTACCGTGGGGAACCTTATCAAACGCCTTACTGAAATCCATATACACCACATCCACTGCTTTACCCTCATCCACCTGTTTGGTCACCTTCTCGAAAAACTCAATAAGGTTTGTGAGGCACGACCAACCCTTCACAAAACCGTGCTGACTATCGCTAATGAACTTATTCTTTTCTAGATGATTATAAATCCTGTCTCTTATAACCTTTTCCAACATTTTACCCACAACCGAAGTAAGGCTCACAGGTCTATAATTACCAGGGCTGTCTCTACTCCCCTTCTTGAACAAGGGGACAACATTTGCTATCCTCCAGTCTTCCGGCACTATTCCTGTCGACAATGACGACATAAAGATCAAGGACAAAGGCTCTGCAATCTCCTCCCTAGCTTCCCAGAGAATCCTAGGATAAATCCCATCTGCCCCAGGGGACTTATCTATTTTCACACTTTCCAAAATTGATAACACCTCCTCCTTGTGAACCTCAATCCCATCTAGCCTAGTAGTCTGTATCTCAGTATTCTCCTCGACAACATTTTCTTTCTCTACTGTAAATACTGACGCAAAATATTCATTTAACGCTTCCCCTACCTCCTCTGATTCCACACACAACTTCCCACTACTATCCTTGATTGGCCCTAATCTAACTCTAGTCATTCTTTTATTCCTGATATATCTATAGAAAGCCTTAGGGTTTTCCCTGATCCTATCCGCCAATGACTTCTCGTGTCCTCTCCTTGCTCTTCTTAGCCCTCCCTTTAGATCATTCCTGGCTAGCTTGTAGCTCTCAAGCTATGCCTCTATTAATAAAACCCAGGATACTGTATGCTTTATTAACTGCTCTCTCAACCAGTCCTGCCACCTTCAATGACTTATGCACATATTCACCCAGGTCCCTCTGTTCCTGCACCCCTTTAGAATTGTACCCTTTATTCTATATTGTCTCTCCATGTTCTTCTTGCCAAAATGAATCACTTCACATTTCTCTGCATTGAACTTCATCTGCCACCTGTCTGTCCATTCCACCAACTTGTCTATGTCCTTTTGAAGTTCTACACTATCCTCCTCACAGTTCACAATGCTTCCAAGTTTCATACCATCTGCAAACTTTGAAATTGTGCCCTGTACACCAAGGTCTAGGTTATTAATATATATCAGGAAAAGCAAGGGTCCTAACACTGATCCCTGGGGAACTCCACTACAAACCTTCCTCCAGCCCGAAAACATCCATTAACCACTACTCTTTGTTTCGTGTCACTCAGCCAATTCCGTATGCATGTTGCTACATTTCCTTTTTATTCCATGAGCTACAAGTTTGCTCACAAGTCTGTTGTGGCACTGTATCAAACGCCTTTTGAAATTCCATGTGCACCACATCAACATCAATATCACTGTCCTTATCAACCCTCTCTGTTACCTCCTCAAAAAACTCCAGCAAGTTAGTTAAACATGATTTTCTCTTAAGAAATCCTTGCTGGCTTTCTAATTAACCTGCATTTATCCATGTGACCATTAACTTTGTCTCGAATTATTCTTTCCAGAAGTTTCCCCACCACCGAAGTTAAACTGACTGGCCTTTAGTTGCTGGGCTATTCTTTGCACCCTTTTTTGAACGTTTGCAATTCTCCAGTCCTCTGGCACCACCCCCGAGTCTAAGGAAGATTGACAAATTATGGCCAGTGCCTCTGTGATTTCCACTCTCACTTCCCTCAGTTTCCTTGGACGCATCTCATCCGGCCCTGGTGTTTTATCCACTTTAAGTACAGACAGCCTATCTAATACTTCTTCTTTATCAATTTTAACCCCTCCTTGTGTCTGAATTACCTCCTCTTTCAACATTGCCTGGGTTGCATCGTCTTCCTTGATAAAGACAGATGCAAAGTATTCATTTAATACCTCAGCTATGTCCTCTGCCTCCATGTGTAAATCCCTTTCTGGTCTCTAATCAGCCCCACTCCTCCTTTTATCACCCTTTTACTATTTATGTGTCTATCGAACACTCTGGGATTTCCTTTCATGTTAGCTGCTATATTAGCTGCTATGTTTGTTACATTACAACACTATACTTCAAAACGAATCTGCTGGCTACACACAGGCCACTTCCGAATTAACAGCAGCTGCTGAAGCTTTGAGGATAGCTCACAGTGAGCTGCTGCATCGAGGATCACTGAGCTCAAAAACATTACCTCAGAGCAGATCTTCCACCCCGACCCTCACCCACACCTCACCCACACCTCACCCCAACCCTCACCCACACCTCACCCACACCTCACCCCGACCCTCACCCACACCTCACCCCGACCCTCACCCACACCTCACCCCGACCCTCACCCACACCTCACCCCAACCCTCACCCACACCTCACCCCGACCCTCACCCACACCTCACCCCGACCCTCACCCACACCTCACCCACACCTCACCCCAACCCTCACCCACACCTCACCCCAACCCTCACCCACACCTCACCCCGACCCTCACCCACACCTCACCCACACCTCACCCCAACCCTCACCCACACCTCACCCCGACCCTCACCCACACCTCACCCCGACCCTCACCCCGATCCTCACCCACACCTCACCCCGACCCTCACCCACACCTCACCCCAACCCTCACCCACACCTCACCCACACCTCACCCCAACCCTCACCCACACCTCACCCCGACCCTCACCCACACCTCACCCACACCTCACCCCGACCCTCACCCCGATCCTCACCCACACCTCACCCACACCTCACCCCGACCCTCACCCACACCTCACCCCGACCCTCACCCCGATCCTCACCCACACCTCACCCCGACCCTCACCCACACCTCACCCACACCTCACCCCAACCCTCACCCACACCTCACCCCGACCCTCACCCACACCTCACCCCGACCCTCACCCCGATCCTCACCCACACCTCACCCCGACCCTCACCCACACCTCACCCCAACCCTCACCCACACCTCACCCACACCTCACCCCAACCCTCACCCACACCTCACCCACACCTCACCCCGACCCTCACCCACACCTCACCCACACCTCACCCCAACCCTCACCCACACCTCACCCCAACCCTCACCCACACCTCACCCCGACCCTCACCCACACCTCACCCACACCTCACCCCGACCCTCACCCCGATCCTCACCCACACCTCACCCCGACCCTCACCCCGATCCTCACCCACACCTCACCCCGATCCTCACCCGCACCTCACCCCGACCCTCACCCCGACCCTCACCCCGATCCTCACCCACACCTCACCCCGATCCTCACCCACACCTCACCCACACCTCACCCCGACCCTCACCCGCACCTCACCCCAACCCTCACCCACACCTCACCCCGACCCTCACCCACACCTCACCCCGACCCTCACCCCGACCCTCACCCCGATCCTCACCCACACCTCACCCCGATCCTCACCCACACCTCACCCACACCTCACCCCGACCCTCACCCACACCTCACCCAGACCCTCACCCACACCTCACCCACACCTCACCCCGATCCTCACCCACACCTCACCCCGACCCTCACCCACACCTCACCCCGACCCTCACCCCGATCCTCACCCACACCTCACCCCGACCCTCACCCCAACCCTCACCCACACCTCACCCCGACCCTCAACCACACCTCACCCCAACCCTCACCCACACCTCACCCCGACCCTCACCCACACCTCACCCCGACCCTCAACCCGATCCTCACCCACACCTCACCCCAACCCTCACCCACACCTCACCCCAACCCTCACCCACACCTCACCCCGACCCTCAACCACACCTCACCCCAACCCTCACCCACACCTCACCCCGACCCTCACCCACACCTCACCCCGACCCTCACCCCGATCCTCACCCACACCTCACCCCGACCCTCACCCACACCTCACCCCGACCCTCACCCACACCTCACCCACACCTCACCCCGACCCTCACCCCGATCCTCACCCACACCTCACCCACACCTCACCCCGACCCTCACCCACACCTCACCCACACCTCACCCCAACCCTCACCCACATCTCACCCCGACCCTCACCCACACCTCACCCACACCTCACCCCAACCCTCACCCACACCTCACCCCGACCCTCACCCACACCTCACCCCGACCCTCACCCACACCTCACCCCGACCCTCACCCCGATCCTCACCCCGATCCTCACCCACACCTCACCCCAACCCTCACCCACATCTCACCCCGACCCTCACCCACACCTCACCCCGACCCTCACCCCGATCCTCACCCACACCTCACCCCGACCCTCACCCACACCTCACCCCGACCCTCACCCACACCTCACCCACACCTCACCCCGACCCTCACCCCGATCCTCACCCACACCTCACCCACACCTCACCCCGACCCTCACCCACACCTCACCCACACCTCACCCCAACCCTCACCCACACCTCACCCCGACCCTCACCCACACCTCACCCCGACCCTCACCCACACCTCACCCCAACCCTCACCCACACCTCACCCCGACCCTCACCCACACCTCACCCCGACCCTCACCCACACCTCACCCCGACCCTCACCCCGATCCTCACCCACACCTCACCCCGACCCTCACCCCGATCCTCACCCACACCTCACCCCGATCCTCACCCACACCTCACCCACACCTCACCCCGACCCTCACCCGCACCTCACCCCAACCCTCACCCACACCTCACCCCGACCCTCACCCGCACCTCACCCCGACCCTCACCCCGATCCTCACCCACACCTCACCCCGACCCTCACCCACACCTCACCCACACCTCACCCCGACCCTCACCCCGATCCTCACCCACACCTCACCCACACCTCACCCCGACCCTCACCCGCACCTCACCCCAACCCTCACCCACACCTCACCCACACCTCACCCCGACCCTCACCCGCACCTCACCCCGACCCTCACCCCGATCCTCACCCGCACCTCACCCCGACCCTCACCCCGATCCTCACCCACACCTCACTCCGACCCTCACCCGCACCTCACCCCAACCCTCACCCACACCTCACCCACACCTCACCCCGACCCTCACCCACACCTCACCCCGACCCTCACCCCGATCCTCACCCACACCTCACCCCGACCCTCACCCGCACCTCACCCTGATCCTCACCCACACCTCACCCCGACCCTCACCCCAACCCTCACCCACACCTCACCCCGACCCTCACCCACACCTCACCCCGACCCTCACCCCAACCCTCACCCACACCTCACCCCAACCCTCACCCACACCTCACCCCGACCCTCACCCACACCTCACCCACACCTCACCCCGACCCTCACCCCGATCCTCACCCACACCTCACCCACACCTCACCCCGACCCTCACCCACACCTCACCCCGACCCTCACCCCGATCCTCACCCACACCTCACCCCGACCCTCACCCACACCTCACCCACACCTCACCCCAACCCTCACCCACACCTCACCCCGACCCTCACCCACACCTCACCCCGACCCTCACCCCGATCCTCACCCACACCTCACCCCGACCCTCACCCACACCTCACCCCAACCCTCACCCACACCTCACCCACACCTCACCCCAACCCTCACCCACACCTCACCCACACCTCACCCCGACCCTCACCCACACCTCACCCACACCTCACCCCAACCCTCACCCACACCTCACCCCAACCCTCACCCACACCTCACCCCGACCCTCACCCACACCTCACCCACACCTCACCCCGACCCTCACCCCGATCCTCACCCACACCTCACCCCGACCCTCACCCCGATCCTCACCCACACCTCACCCCGATCCTCACCCGCACCTCACCCCGACCCTCACCCCGACCCTCACCCCGATCCTCACCCACACCTCACCCCGATCCTCACCCACACCTCACCCACACCTCACCCCGACCCTCACCCGCACCTCACCCCAACCCTCACCCACACCTCACCCCGACCCTCACCCACACCTCACCCCGACCCTCACCCCGACCCTCACCCCGATCCTCACCCACACCTCACCCCGATCCTCACCCACACCTCACCCACACCTCACCCCGACCCTCACCCACACCTCACCCCGACCCTCACCCACACCTCACCCACACCTCACCCCGATCCTCACCCACACCTCACCCCGACCCTCACCCACACCGCACCCCGACCCTCACCCCGATCCTCACCCACACCTCACCCCGACCCTCACCCCAACCCTCACCCACACCTCACCCCGACCCTCAACCACACCTCACCCCAACCCTCACCCACACCTCACCCCGACCCTCACCCACACCTCACCCCGACCCTCAACCCGATCCTCACCCACACCTCACCCCAACCCTCACCCACACCTCACCCCAACCCTCACCCACACCTCACCCCGACCCTCAACCACACCTCACCCCAACCCTCACCCACACCTCACCCCGACCCTCACCCACACCTCACCCCGACCCTCACCCCGATCCTCACCCACACCTCACCCCGACCCTCACCCACACCTCACCCCGACCCTCACCCACACCTCACCCACACCTCACCCCGACCCTCACCCCGATCCTCACCCACACCTCACCCACACCTCACCCCGACCCTCACCCACACCTCACCCACACCTCACCCCAACCCTCACCCACATCTCACCCCGACCCTCACCCACACCTCACCCACACCTCACCCCAACCCTCACCCACACCTCACCCCGACCCTCACCCACACCTCACCCCGACCCTCACCCACACCTCACCCCGACCCTCACCCCGATCCTCACCCCGATCCTCACCCACACCTCACCCCAACCCTCACCCACATCTCACCCCGACCCTCACCCACACCTCACCCCGACCCTCACCCCGATCCTCACCCACACCTCACCCCGACCCTCACCCACACCTCACCCCGACCCTCACCCACACCTCACCCACACCTCACCCCGACCCTCACCCCGATCCTCACCCACACCTCACCCACACCTCACCCCGACCCTCACCCACACCTCACCCACACCTCACCCCAACCCTCACCCACACCTCACCCCGACCCTCACCCACACCTCACCCCGACCCTCACCCACACCTCACCCCAACCCTCACCCACACCTCACCCCGACCCTCACCCACACCTCACCCCGACCCTCACCCACACCTCACCCCGACCCTCACCCCGATCCTCACCCACACCTCACCCCGACCCTCACCCCGATCCTCACCCACACCTCACCCCGATCCTCACCCACACCTCACCCACACCTCACCCCGACCCTCACCCGCACCTCACCCCAACCCTCACCCACACCTCACCCCGACCCTCACCCGCACCTCACCCCGACCCTCACCCCGATCCTCACCCACACCTCACCCCGACCCTCACCCACACCTCACCCACACCTCACCCCGACCCTCACCCCGATCCTCACCCACACCTCACCCACACCTCACCCCGACCCTCACCCGCACCTCACCCCAACCCTCACCCACACCTCACCCACACCTCACCCCGACCCTCACCCGCACCTCACCCCGACCCTCACCCCGATCCTCACCCGCACCTCACCCCGACCCTCACCCCGATCCTCACCCACACCTCACTCCGACCCTCACCCGCACCTCACCCCAACCCTCACCCACACCTCACCCACACCTCACCCCGACCCTCACCCACACCTCACCCCGACCCTCACCCCGATCCTCACCCACACCTCACCCCGACCCTCACCCGCACCTCACCCTGATCCTCACCCACACCTCACCCCGACCCTCACCCCAACCCTCACCCACACCTCACCCCGACCCTCACCCACACCTCACCCCGACCCTCACCCCAACCCTCACCCGCACCTCACCCCAACCCTCACCCACACCTCACCCCGACCCTCACCCACACCTCACCCCGACCCTCACCCCGACCCTCACCCACACCTCACCCCGACCCTCACCCACACCTCACCCCGACCCTCACCCCGACCCTCACCCACACCTCACCCCGATCCTCACCCCGACCCTCACCCCGACCCTCACCCCGACCCTCACCCCGACCCTCACCCGCACCTCACCCACACCTCACCCCAACCCTCACCCACACCTCACCCCGACCCTCACCCACACCTCACCCACACCTCACCCCAACCCTCACCCACATCTCACCCCGACCCTCACCCACACCTCACCCACACCTCACCCCGACCCTCACCCCGATCCTCACCCACACCTCACCCCGACCCTCACCCCGACCCTCACCCACACCTCACCCCGACCCTCACCCCGACCCTCACCCCGACCCTCACCCGCACCTCACCCCGACCCTCACCCACACCTCACCCCGACCCTCACCCACACCTCACCCCAACCCTCACCCGCACCTCACCCCAACCCTCACCCGCACCTCACCCCAACCCTCACCCGCACCTCACCCCGACCCTCACCCGCACCTCACCCCAACCCTCACCCGCACCTCACCCCGACCCTCACCCACACCTCACCCCGATCTCACCCACACCTCACCCCGACCCTCACCCACACCTCACCCACACCTCACCCCAACCCTCACCCACATCTCACCCCGACCCTCACCCACACCTCACCCACACCTCACCCCGACCCTCACCCCGATCCTCACCCACACCTCACCCCGACCCTCACCCCGACCCTCACCCACACCTCACCCCGACCCTCACCCCGACCCTCACCCCGACCCTCACCCGCACCTCACCCCGACCCTCACCCACACCTCACCCCGACCCTCACCCACACCTCACCCCAACCCTCACCCGCACCTCACCCCAACCCTCACCCGCACCTCACCCCAACCCTCACCCACACCTCACCCCGACCCTCACCCCGACCCTCACCCCGACCCTCACCCGCACCTCACCCCGACCCTCACCCACACCTCACCCCGACCCTCACCCGCACCTCACCCCAACCCTCACCCGCACCTCACCCCGACCCTCACCCACACCTCACCCCGATCTCACCCACACCTCACCCCGACCCTCACCCCGACCCTCACCCACACCTCACCCCGATCCTCACCCACACCTCACCCCGACCCTCACCCCGACCCTCACCCCGACCCTCACCCGCACCTCACCCCGACCCTCACCCGCACCTCACCCCGACCCTCACCCGCACCTCACCCCAACCCTCACCCGCACCTCACCCACACCTCACCCCAACCCTCACCCGCACCTCACCCCGACCCTCACACACCCCTCACCCACACCTCACCCCAACCCTCACCCGCACCTCACCCCAACCCTCACCCGCACCTCACCCCGACCCTCACCCCGACCCTCACCCCGACCCTCACCCCGACCCTCAACCCGACCCTCACCCACACCTCACCCCCGCTACCTGCACTCCTCCCCCCTCCCCTCCCCCATTCCATTGTGTATTCATTTTCTCACTGTATTGGTGGAATGCTTCCGAAAAAAGCGAATTGCACCAACCTGGTGTGGGAACACTGTGCATAAGGAGACAGTGTGAGGAATAAGGGCTCAAAGCAGGGTCCAGCCAAATGTCCGCATGCAGTAGCGAGTGAGATTGTGCAAAGTGCTTAAAACTTCAAACACTGAGCGAAAGATAAGAACTGGAAATGGACTGCAGATGTCCCCTGTGCTGCTACTTAGAGTGAAGGAGCATTGAACCTGAATGAACAGCCACTCGTCTCGGATATGCCAGGACTGAGGAGTCACTGCTGGACTGACACTGCCCTAACCTACAACACACACACCATTTGATCTGAGACCAGCAGTCCATTCAGACTCTCTGACAGTCCAGGATTCTGACTCCATTGTGATCTTGATGATGTGAAGGCGGCGAGTTTGTTCCATTGATAATGCTCAGTCTCTGAGTCCGTAGCCTGCTCTGTAAACCTGTTGTGATATGGGATGTAGACACCATTCCTGCAGTATAACTCCCGTCACCTTATAACTACTGAATCACCTTGACTCCCTCTGTCCACTCCTGGTGTTGAACTGATGCTACACATTCAGATATTTGTTAGGGTATGTGCTAGAATGTTATTAACTGGTTAAATACTGTTACTCTTTGTGCCTGCTATTGATTTGAGCAGTTTCTGGCTATTTTGTCTTTGTTCTATTCTAATTGTATTGCAACAGGGACTGCCTTCATTCATTGAGTTAGATTTAAACAAAATAAAATGCTTTAGTCCAAACACCTGATTAGTGTCTTGTGTTTTGTTGTCTCACCAAGAATATTCTAGAAAACAGTGACCCTTTCCCAACATGATGTTGGATGTAACCAGGCTTCAGAAATTCTACAGACCCCCGAAAACAATAATTGTTATTGATATAGTGCTTTTAACAAAGTCCAGGAGCCAGTGTAGGCCAGCGAGCATCGAGTGAATTAGAATTAGAATTAGAATTAGAACATTACAGCGCAGTACAGGCCCTTCGGCCCTCGATGTTGCGCCGACCTGTGAAACCATCTGACCTACACTATTCCATTTTCATCCATATGTCTATCCAATGTCCACTTAAATGCCCTTAAAGTTGGCGAGTCTACTACTGTTGCAGGCAGGGCGTTCCACGCCCCGACTACTCTCTGTGTAAAGAAACTACCTCTGACATCTGTCCTATATCTATCACCCCTCAACTTAAAGCTATGTCCCCTCGTGTTTGCCATCACCATCCGAGGAAAAAGACTCTCACTATCCACCCTATCTAACCCTCTGATTATCTTGTATGTCTCTATTAAGTCACCTCTCCTCCTCCTTCTCTCCAACGAAAACAACCTCAAGTCCCTCAGCCTTTCCTCGTAAAACCTTCCCTCCATACCAGGCAACATCCTAGTAAATCTCCTCTGCACCCTTTCCAAAGCTTCCACAAACTTCCTATAATGCGGTGACCAGAACTGCACGCAATACTCCAGGTGCGGCCGCACCAGAGTTTTGTACAGCTGCAGCATGACCTCGTGGCTCCGAAACTCGATCCCCTTACTAATAAAAGCTAACACACCATATGCCTTCTTAACAGCCCTATTAACCTGGGTAGCAACCTTCAGGGATTTATGTACCTGGACACCAAGATCTCTCTGTTCATCTACACTACCAAGAATCTTCCCATTAGCCCAGTACTCTGCATTCCTGTTACTCCTTCCAAAGTGAATCACCTCACATTTTTCCGCATTAAACTCCATTTGCCATCTCTCAGCCCAGCTCTGCAGCCTATCTATGTCCCTCTGTACCCTACAACATCCTTCGGCACCATCCACAACTCCACCGACCTTTGTGTCATCCGCAAATTTACTAACCCACCCTTCTACACCCTCTTCCAGGTCATTTATAAAAATGACAAACAGCAGTGGCCCCAAAACAGATCCTTGCGGTACACCACTAGTAACTAAACTCCAGGATGAACATTTGCCATCAAACACCACCCTCTGTCTTCTTTCAGCTAGCCAATTTCTGATCCAAAGCTCTAAATCACCTTCAACCCCATACTTCCGTATTTTCTGCAATAGCCTACCGTGGGGAACCTTATCAAACGCCTTACTGAAATCCATATACACCACATCCACGGCCTTACCCTCATCCACCTGTTTGGTCACCTTCTCGAAAAACTCAATAAGGTTTGTGAGGCACGACCTACCCGTCACAAAACCGTGCTGACTATCTCGAATGAACAACCGAAGTAAGGCTCACAGGTCTATAATTACCAGGGCTGTCTCTACTCCCCTTCTTGAACAAGGGGACAACATTTGCTATCCTCCAGTCTTCCGGCACTATTCCTGTCGACAATGTCGACATAAAGATCAAGGACAAAGGCTCTGCAATCTCCTCCCTGGCTTCCCAGAGAATCCTACGAGAAATCCCATCTGGCCCAGGGGACTTATCTATTTTCACACTTTCCAAAATTGATAACACCTCCTCCTTGTGAACCTCAATCCCATCTAGCCTAGTAGCCTGAATTTCAGTATTCTCCTCGACAACATTTTCTTTCTCTACTGTAAATACTGACGCAAAATATTCATTTAACGCTTCCCCTATCTCCTCTGATTCCACACACAACTTCCCACTACTATCCTTGATTGGCCCTAATCTAACTCTAGTCATTCTTTTATTCCTGATATACCTATAGAAAGCCTTAGGGTTTTCCCTGATCCTATCCGCCAATGACTTCTCGTGTCCTCTCCTTGCTCTTCTTAGCTCTCCCTTTAGATCCTTCCTGGCTAGCTTGTAACTCTCAAGCGCCCTAACTGAGCCTTCACGTCTCATCCTAACATAAGCCTTCTTCTTCCTCTTGACAAGCGCTTCAACTTCTTTAGTAAACCACGGCTCCCTCGCTCGACAACTTCCTCCCTGCCTCACAGGTACATACTTATCAAGGACACGCAGTAGCTGCTCCTTGAATAAGCTCCACATTTCGATTGTTCCCATCGCCTGCAGTTTCCTTCCCCATCCTACGCATCCTAAATCTTGCCTAATCGCATCATAATTTCCTTTCCCCCAGCTATAATTTTTGCCCTGCGGTATATACCTGTCCCTGCCCATCGCTAAGGTAAACCTAACCGAACTGTGATCACTATCACAGGGATGAAAGGGACATGTTGCGAAACACAACAGGGAGAAGGTAGGAGGGCTGAGCAAAAACTTGGTCAAAAGATCAGGTTTCACTGACTTGTCCTGGGGCTTACCATTAACCAGAAATTTAATGGGAGGAGCCACGTAAATACAGTGCCTGCAAGAGCAGGTCAGAGGCTGGGAATTCTGTCACAAGGCACTTAACATCAGATTCTCCAAAGACTCTCCACCATCTAAAAGATACAAGAGCCTTTTATGCCATTAAACTGAGGCCCCATCTGGCTTCTCAGGTGGCTGGAAAAGATCCCATGGCACTATTCTGAAGAAGAGCAGGAGAGTTCTCCCCGGGGTCCTGGCCAATGTTTATTCCTCAATCAACATCACTAAAATAGCACTTGGCCCATAGCCTTCTATGCTGTGGTATTTCAAGTGCTCATCTAAATACTTCTAATGCATACTTGTTCTCTTCATTATCCAATTCTCTTTTGAAAGCCATAAGTGAACCTGCCTCCACCACACTCTCAGACAGTGCATTCCAGATCCTAAACACTCACTGAACCTGCCTCCACCACACTCTCAGACAGTGCATTCCAGATCCTAAACACTCACTGAACCTGCCTCCACAACACTCTCAGACAGTGCATTCCAGATCCTAAACACTCACTGAACCTGCCTCCACCATACTCTCAGGCAGTGCATTCCAGATCCTAAACACTCACTGAACCTGCCTCCACCACACTCTCAGACAGTGCATTCCAGATCCTAAACACTCACTGAACCTGCCTCCACAACACTCTCAGACAGTGCATTCCAGATCCTAAACACTCACTGAACCTGCCTCCACCATACTCTCAGGCAGTGCATTCCAGATCCTAAACACTAACTGAACCTGCCTCCATCACACTCTCAGGCACTGCATTCCAGATCCTAAACACTCACTGAACCTGCCTCCACCACACTCTCAGGCAGTGCATTCCAGATCCTAAACACACACTAAACCTGCCTCCACCACAATCTCAGACAGTGCATTCCAGATCCTAAACACTCACTGAACCTGCCTCCACCACACTCTCAGACAGTGCATTCCAGATCCTAAACACTCACTGAACCTGCCTCCACCACACTCTCAGACAGTGCATTCCAGATCCTGAACACTCACTGAACCTGCCTCCACCACACTCTCAGACAGTGCATTCCAGATCCTAAACACACACTGAACCTGCCTCCACCACAATCTCAGACAGTGCATTCCAGATCCTAAACACTCACTGAACCTGCCTCCACCACACTCTCAGACAGTGCATTCCAGATCCTAAACACACACTGAACCTGCCTCCACCACAATCTCAGACAGTGCATTCCAGATCCTAAACACTCACTGAACCTGCCTCCACCACACTCTCAGACAGTGCATTCCAGATCCTGAACACTCACTGAACCTGCCTCCACCACATTCTCAGACAGTGTATTCCAGATACTAAACACTCACTGAACCTGTCTCCACCATACTCTCAGGCAGTGCATTCCAGATCCTAAACACTCACTGAACCTGCCTCCACCACACTCTCAGGCACTGCATTCCAGATCCTAAACACTCACTGAACCTGCCTCCACCACACTCTCAGGCACTGCATTCCAGATCCTAAACACTCACTGAACCTGCCTCCACCACACTCTCAGACAGTGCCTTCCAGATCCTCAACACTCACTGAACCTGCCTCCACCACACTCTCAGACAGTGCCTTCCAGATCCGAAACACTCCCTGAAACTGACTCGACCGCACTCTCAGACAGTGTATTCCAGATCCTAAACACACACTGAACCTGCCTCCACCACAATCTCAGACAGTGCATTCCAGATCCTAAACACTCACTGAACCTGCCTCCACCACACTCTCAGACAGTGCATTCCAGATCCTAAACACTCACTGAATCTGCCTCCACCACACTCTCACGCAGTGCATTCCAGATCCTAAACACTCACTGAACCTGCCTCCACCGCACTCTCACGCAGTGCATTCCAGATCCTAACCACTCACTGAACCTGCCTCCACCACACTCTCACGCAGTGCATTCCAGATCCTAAACACTCACTGAACCTGCCTCCACCGCACTCTCACGCAGTGCATTCCAGATCCTAAACACTCACTGAACCTGCCTCCACCACACTCTCACGCAGTGCATTCCAGATCCTAAACACTCACTGAACCTGCCTCCACCACACTCTCAGACAGTGCATTCCAGATTCTAAACACTCACTGAACCTGCCTCCACAACACTCTCAGACAGTGCATTCCAGATCCTAAACACTCACTGAACCTGCCTCCACCGCAACCTCAGACAGTGCATTCCAGATCCTGAACACTCACTGAACCTGCCTCCACCACACTCTCAGACAGTGTATTCCAGATCCTAAGCACTCACTGAACCTGACTCCACCACACTCGCAAACAGTGCAGTCCAGATCCCAAACACTCACTGAACCTGCCTCCACCGCACTCTCAGACAGTGCATTCCAGATCCTCAACACTCACTGAACCTGCCTCCACCGCACTCTCAGACAGTGCATTCCAGATCCCAAACACTCACTGAACCTGCCTCCACCACACTCTCAGACAGTGTATTCCAGATCCTAAACACTCACTGAACCTGCCTCCACCACACTCTCAGTCAGTGCATTCCAGATCCTAAGCACTCACTGAACCTCCTCCACCACACTCTCAGACAGTGCATTCCAGATCCCAAACACTCACTGAACCTGCCTCCAACACACTCTCAGACAGTGTATTCCAGATCCTAAACACTCACTGAACCTGCCTCCAACACACTCTCAGACAGTGCATTCCAGATCCCAAACACTCACTGAACCTGCCTCCAACACACTCTCAGACAGTGTATTCCAGATCCTAAACACTCACTGAACCTGCCTCCACCACACTCTCAGACAGTGCATTCCAGATCCGAAACACTCACTGAACCTGCCTCCACCACACTCTCAGTCAGTGCA
This sequence comes from Heterodontus francisci, assembly GCF_036365525.1. Lineage (NCBI taxonomy): Eukaryota > Metazoa > Chordata > Chondrichthyes > Heterodontiformes > Heterodontidae > Heterodontus > Heterodontus francisci. The sequence goes on along the minus strand of NC_090374.1, from coordinate 3,999,479 downwards.
TTCCAGATCCCAAACACTCACTGAACCTGCCCCCACCACACTCTCAGACAGTGTATTCCAGATCCTAAACACTCACTGAACCTGCCTCCAACACACTCTCAGACAGTGTATTCCAGATCCTAAACACTCACTGAACCTGCCTCCACCATACTCTCAGACAGTGTATTCCAGATCCTAAACACACACTGAACCTGCCTCCACCACACTCTCAGACAGTGTATTCCAGATCCTAAACACTCACTGAACCTGCCTCCACCACACACTCAGACAGTGTATTCCAGATCCTAAACACTCACTGAACCTGCCTCCACCACACTCTCAGACAGTGTATTCCAGATCCCAAACACTCACTGAACCTGCCTCCACCACACTCTCAGACAGTGTATTCCAGATCCTAAACACTCACTGAACCTGCCTCCACCACACTCTCAGACAGTGCATTCCAGATCCGAAACACTCACTGAACCTACCTCCACCACACTCTCAGTCAGTGCATTCCAGATCCCAAACACTCACTGAACCTGCCCCCACCACACTCTCAGACAGTGCATTCCGGATCCTAACCACTCACTGAACCTGCCTCCACCATACTCTCAGACAGTGTATTCCAGATCCTAAACACTCACTGAACCTGCCTCCACCACACTCTCAGACAGTGTATTCCAGATCCAAAACACTCACTGAACCTGCCTCCACCACACTCTCAGACAGTGTATTCCAGATCCTAAACACTCACTGAACCTGCCTCCACCACACTCTCAGACAGTGTATTCCAGATCCTAAACACTCACTGAACCTGCCTCCACCACACACTCAGACAGTGTATTCCAGATCCTAAACACTCACTGAACCTGCCTCCACCACACACTCAGACAGTGTATTCCAGATCACAAACACTCACTGAACCTGCCTCCACCATACTCTCAGACAGTGTATTCCAGATCCGAAACACTCACTAAACCTGCCTCCACCACACTCTCAGACAGTGTATTCCAGATCCTAAACACACACTGAACCTGCCTCCACCATACTCTCAGACAGTGTATTCCAGATCCTAAACACTCACTGAACCTGCCTCCACCACACTCTCACGCAGTGCATTCCTGATCCTAAACACTCACTGATCCTGCCTCCACCACACTCTCAGACAGTGTATTCCAGATCCTAAACACTCACTGAACCTGCCTCCACCACACACTCAGACAGTGTATTCCAGATCCTAAACACTCACTGAACCTGCCTCCACCACCCTCTAAGACAGTGTATTCCAGATCCTAAACACTCACTGAATCTGCCTCCACCACACTCTCAGACAGTGTATTCCAGATCCTAAACACTCACTGAACCTGACTCCACCACACTCTCAGACAGTGTATTCCAGATCCTAAGCCCTCACTGAACCTGCCTCCACCACCCTCTAAGACAGTGTATTCCAGATCCTAAACACTCACTGAACCTGCCTCCACCACCCTCTAAGACAGTGTATTCCAGATCCTAAACACTCACTGAATCTGCCTCCACCACACTCTCAGACAGTGTATTCCAGATCCTAAACACTCACTGAACCTGTCTCCACCGCACTCTCAGACAGTGCATTCCAGATCCTAAACACACACTGAACCTGCCTCCACCATACTCTCAGACAGTGCATTCCAGATCCTCAACACTCACTGAACCTGCCTCCACCATACTCTCAGGCAGTGCATTCCAGATCCTAAACACTCACTGAACCTGCCTCCACCATACTCTCACGCAGTGCATTCCAGATCCTAAACACTCACTGAACCTGCCTCCACCACACTCTCAGACAGTGCATTCCAGATCCTAAACACTCACTGAACCTGCCTCCACCGCACTCTCAGACAGTGTATTCCAGATCACAAACACTCACTGAAACTGCCTCCACCGCACTCTCAGACAGTGCATTCCAGATCCGAAACACTCACTGAACCTGCCTCCACCATACTCTCAGGCAGTGCATTCCAGATCCTAAACACTCACTGAACCTGCCTCCACCACACTATCAGACAGTGCATTCCAGATCCTAAACACTCACTGAACCTGCCTCCACCATACTCTCAGGCAGTGCATTCCAGATCCTAAACACTCACTGAACCTGCCTCCACCACATTCTCAGACAGTGCATTCCAGATCCTAAACACTCACTGAACCTGCCTGCACCACACTCTCAGACAGTGCATTCCAGATCCTAAACACTCACTGAACCTGCCTCCACCACACTCTCAGACAGTGCATTCCAGATCCTAAACACACACTGAACCTGCCTCCATCACACTCTCAGACAGTGCATTCCAGATCCTAAACACTCACTGAACCTGCCTCCACCACACTCTCAGACAGTGTATTGCAGGTTCTAAACACTCACTGAACCTGCCTCCACCACAATCTCAGACAGTGCATTCCAGATCCTAAACACTCACTGAACCTGCCTCCACCACACTCTCAGACAGTGTATTTCAGATCCTCAGCACTCACTGAACCTGCCTCCACCGCACTCTCAGACAGTGCATTCCAGATCCTAAACACTCACTGAACCTGCCTCCACCATACTCTCAGGCAGTGCATTCCAGAGCCTAAACACTCACTGAACCTGCCTCCACCACACTCTCAGACAGTGCATTCCAGATCCTAAACACTCACTGAACCTGCCTCCACCATACTCTCAGGCAGTGCATTCCAGATCCTAAACACTCACTGAACCTGCCTCCACCACAGTCTCAGACAGTGCATTCCAGATCCTAAACACTCACTGAACCTGCCTCCACCACACTCTCAGACAGTGCATTCCAGATCCTCAACACTCACTGAACCTGCCTCCACCACACTCTCAGACAGTGCATTCCAGATCCTAAACACACACTGAACCTGCCTCCACCACACTTTCAGACAGTGTATTCCAGATCCTAAACACTCACTGAACCTGCCTCCACCGCACTCTCAGACACTGTATTCAAGATTCTAAACACACACTGAACCTGCCTCCACCACACTCTCAGACAGTGCATTCCAGATCCTAAACACTCACTGAACCTGCCCCCACCGCACTCTCAGACTGTGCATTCCAGATCCTAAACACTCACTGAACCTGCCTCCACCGCACTCTCAGACAGTGCATTCCAGATCCTAAACACACACTGAACCTGCCTCCACCGCACTCTCAGACAGTGCATTCCAGATCCTAAACACACACTGAACCTGCCTCCACCACACTCTCAGACAGTGCATTCCAGATCCTAAACACTCACTGAACCTGCCTCCACCACACTCTCAGACAGTGTTTTCAAGATTCTAAACACTCACTGAACCTGCCTCCACCACACTCTCAGACAGTGTATTCCAGAGCCTAAGCACTCACTGAAACTGTCTCCACCGCACTCTCAGACAGTGTATTCCAGATCACAAACACTCACTGAACCTGCCTCCACCGCACTCTCAGACAGTGCATTCCAGATCCGAAACACTCACTGAACCTGCCTCCACCATACTCTCAGGCAGTGCATTCCAGATCCTAAACACTCACTGAACCTGCCTCCACCACACTATCAGACAGTGCATTCCAGATCCTAAACACTCACTGAACCTGCCTCCACCATACTCTCAGGCAGTGCATTCCAGATCCTAAACACTCACTGAACCTGCCTCCACCACATTCTCAGACAGTGCATTCCAGATCCTAAACACTCACTGAACCTGCCTGCACCACACTCTCAGACAGTGCATTCCAGATCCTAAACACTCACTGAACCTGCCTCCACCACACTCTCAGACAGTGCATTCCAGATCCTAAACACTCACTGAACCTGCCTCCACCACACTCTCAGACAGTGTATTGCAGGTTCTAAACACTCACTGAACCTGCCTCCACCACAATCTCAGACAGTGCATTCCAGATCCTAAACACTCACTGAACCTGCCTCCACCACACTCTCAGACAGTGTATTTCAGATCCTCAGCACTCACTGAACCTGCCTCCACCACACTCTCAGACAGTGTATTCAAGATTCTAAACACTCACTGAACCTGCCTCCACCACACTCTCAGACAGTGCATTCCAGATCCTATACACACACTGAACCTGCCTCCACCGCACTCTCAGACAGTGCATTCCAGATCCTAAACACTCACTGAACCTGCCTCCACCACACTCTCAGACAGTGCATTCCAGATCCTAAACACACACTGAACCTGCCTCCACCGCACTCTCAGACAGTGCATTCCAGATCCTAAACACGCACTGAACCTGCCTCCACCACACTCTCAGACAGTGCATTCCAGATCCTAAACACTCACTGAACCTGCCTCCACCACACTCTCAGACAGTGTATTTCAGATCCTCAGCACTCACTGAACCTGCCTCCACCGCACTCTCAGACAGTGCATTCCAGATCCTAAACACTCACTGAATCTGCCTCCACCATACTCTCAGGCAGTGTATTCCAGAGCCTAAACACTCACTGAACCTGCCTCCACCACACTCTCAGACAGTGCATTCCAGATCCTAAACACTCACTGAACCTGCCTCCACCATACTCTCAGGCAGTGCATTCCAGATCCTAAACACTCACTGAACCTGCCTCCACCACACTCTCAGACAGTGCATTCCAGATCCTAAACACTCACTGAACCTGCCTCCACCACACTCTCAGACAGTGCATTCCAGATCCTCAACACTCACTGAACCTGCCTCCACCACACTCTCAGACAGTGCATTCCAGATCCTAAACACTCACTGAACCTGCCTCCACCATACTCTCAGGCAGTGCATTCCAGATCCTAAACACTCACTGAACCTGCCTCCACAATACTCTCACGCAGTGCATTCCAGATCCTAAACACTCACTGAACCTGCCTCCACCACACTCTCAGACAGTGTATTGCAGGTTCTAAACACTCACTGAACCTGCCTCCACCACAATCTCAGACAGTGCATTCCAGATCCCAAACACTCACTGAACCTGCCTCCACCATTCTCTCAGACAGTGCATTCCAGATCCTAAACATTCACTGAACCTGCCTCCACCACAATCTCAGACAGTGCATTCCAGATCCGAAACACACACTGAACCTGCCTCCACCACACTTTCAGACAGTGTATTCCAGATCCTAAACACTCACTGAACCTGCCTCCACCACACTCTCAGGCAGTGCATTCCAGATCCTAAACACTCACTGAACCTGCCTCCACCGCACTCTCAGACAGTGCATTCCAGATCCTAAACACACACTGAACCTGCCTCCACCACACTTTCAGACAGTGTATTCCAGATCCTAAACACTCACTGAATCTGCCCCCACCGCACTCTCAGACTGTGCATTCCAGATCCTAAACACTCACTGAACCTGCCTCCACCGCACTCTCAGACAGTGCATTCCAGATTCTAAACACACACTGAACCTGCCTCCACCACACTCTCAGACAGTGCATTCCAGATCCTAAACACTCACTGAATCTGCCCCCACCGCACTCTCAGACTGTGCATTCCAGATCCTAAACACTCACTGAACCTGCCTCCACCGCACTCTCAGACAGTGCATTCCAGATTCTAAACACACACTGAACCTGCCTCCACCACACTCTCAGACAGAGTTCCAGATCCTAAACACTCACTGAACCTGCCTCCACCGCACTCTCAGACAGTGCATTCCAGATCCTAAACACACACTGAACCTGCCTCCACCGCACTCTCAGACAGTGCATTCCAGATTCTAAACACACACTGAACCTGCCTCCACCACACTCTCAGACAGTGCATTCCAGATCCTAAACACTCACTGAACCTGCCCCCACCGCACTCTCAGGCAGTGCATTCCAGATCCTAAACACTCACTGAACCTGCCTCCACCATACTCTCACGCAGTGCATTCCAGATCCTAAGCACACACTGAACCTGCCTCCACCACACTTTCAGACAGTGTATTCCAGATCCTAAACACTCACTGAACCTGCCTCCACCGCACTCTCAGACAGTGTATTCAAGATTCTAAACACACACTGAACCTGCCTCCACCACACTCTCAGACAGTGCATTCCAGATCCTAAACACTCACTGAACCTGCCCCCACCGCACTCTCAGACTGTGCATTCCAGATCCTAAACACTCACTGAACCTTCCTCCACCGCACTCTCAGACAGTGCATTCCAGATCCTAAACACAAACTGAACCTGCCTCCACCGCACTCTCAGACAGTGCATTCCAGATCCTAAACACACACTGAACCTGCCTCCACCACACTCTCAGATAGTGTATTCAAGATTCTAAACACTCACTGAACCTGCCTCCACCACACTCTCAGACAGTGTATTCCAGATCCTAAGCACTCACTGAAACTGTCTCCACCGCACTCTCAGACAGTGTATTCCAGATCACAAACACTCACTGAAACTGCCTCCACCGCACTCTCAGACAGTGCATTCCAGATCCGAAACACTCACTGAACCTGCCTCCACCATACTCTCAGGCAGTGCATTCCAGATCCTAAACACTCACTGAACCTGCCTCCACCACATTCTCAGACAGTGCATTCCAGATCCTAAACACTCACTGAACCTGCCTGCACCACACTCTCAGACAGTGCATTCCAGATCCTAAACACTCACTGAACCTGCCTCCACCACACTCTCAGACAGTGCATTCCAGATCCTAAACACACACTGAACCTGCCTCCACCACACTCTCAGACAGTGCATTCCAGATCCTAAACACTCACTGAACCTGCCTCCACCACACTCTCAGACAGTGTATTGCAGGTTCTAAACACTCACTGAACCTGCCTCCACCACAATCTCAGACAGTGCATTCCAGATCCTAAACACTCACTGAACCTGCCTCCACCACACTCTCAGACAGTGTATTTCAGATCCTCAGCACTCACTGAACCTGCCTCCACCGCACTCTCAGACAGTGCATTCCAGATCCTAAAAACTCACTGAACCTGCCTCCACCATACTCTCAGGCAGTGCATTCCAGAGCCTAAACACTCACTGAACCTGCCTCCACCACACTCTCAGACAGTGCATTCCAGATCCTAAACACTCACTGAACCTGCCTCCACCATACTCTCAGGCAGTGCATTCCAGATCCTAAACACTCACTGAACCTGCCTCCACCACAGTCTCAGACAGTGCATTCCAGATCCTAAACACTCACTGAACCTGCCTCCACCACACTCTCAGACAGTGCATTCCAGATCCTCAACACTCACTGAACCTGCCTCCACCACACTCTCAGACAGTGCATTCCAGATCCTAAACACACACTGAACCTGCCTCCACCACACTTTCAGACAGTGTATTCCAGATCCTAAACACTCACTGAACCTGCCTCCACCGCACTCTCAGACACTGTATTCAAGATTCTAAACACACACTGAACCTGCCTCCACCACACTCTCAGACAGTGCATTCCAGATCCTAAACACTCACTGAACCTGCCCCCACCGCACTCTCAGACTGTGCATTCCAGATCCTAAACACTCACTGAACCTGCCTCCACCGCACTCTCAGACAGTGCATTCCAGATCCTAAACACACACTGAACCTGCCTCCACCGCACTCTCAGACAGTGCATTCCAGATCCTAAACACTCACTGAACCTGCCTCCACCACACTCTCAGACAGTGTTTTCAAGATTCTAAACACTCACTGAACCTGCCTCCACCACACTCTCAGACAGTGTATTCCAGATCCTAAGCACTCACTGAAACTGTCTCCACCGCACTCTCAGACAGTGTATTCCAGATCACAAACACTCACTGAACCTGCCTCCACCGCACTCTCAGACAGTGCATTCCAGATCCTAAACACTCACTGAACCTGCCTCCACCACACTCTCAGACAGTGCATTCCAGATCCTAAACACTCACTGAACCTGCCTCCACCACACTCTCAGACAGTGTATTGCAGGTTCTAAACACTCACTGAACCTGCCTCCACCACAATCTCAGACAGTGCATTCCAGATCCTAAACACTCACTGAACCTGCCTCCACCACACTCTCAGACAGTGTATTCAAGATTCTAAACACTCACTGAACCTGCCTCCACCACACTCTCAGACAGTGCATTCCAGATCCTATACACACACTGAACCTGCCTCCACCGCACTCTCAGACAGTGCATTCCAGATCCTAAACACTCACTGAACCTGCCTCCACCACACTCTCAGACAGTGCATTCCAGATCCTAAACACACACTGAACCTGCCTCCACCGCACTCTCAGACAGTGCATTCCAGATCCTAAACACGCACTGAACCTGCCTCCACCACACTCTCAGACAGTGCATTCCAGATCCTAAACACTCACTGAACCTGCCTCCACCGCACTCTCAGACAGTGCATTCCAGATCCTAAACACACACTGAACCTGCCTCCACCGCACTCTCAGACAGTGCATTCCAGATCCTAAACACTCACTGAACCTGCCTCCACCACACTCTCAGACAGTGCATTCCAGATCCTAAACACTCACTGAACCTGCCTCCACCACACTCTCAGACAGTGCATTCCAGATCCTAAACACAAACTGAACCTGCCTCCACCGCACTCTCAGACAGTGCATTCCAGATCCTAAACACGCACTGAACCTGCCTCCACCACACTCTCAGACAGTGCATTCCAGATCCTAAACACTCACTGAACCTGCCTCCACCGCACTCTCAGACAGTGCATTCCAGATCCTAAACACACACTGAACCTGCCTCCACCGCACTCTCAGACAGTGCATTCCAGATCCTAAACACTCACTGAACCTGCCTCCACCACACTCTCAGACAGTGCATTCCAGATCCTAAACACTCACTGAACCTGCCTCCACCGCACTCTCAGACAGTGCATTCCAGATCCTAAACACACACTGAACCTGCCTCCACCGCACTCTCAGACAGTGCATTCCAGATCCTAAACACTCACTGAACCTGCCTCCACCACACTCTCAGACAGTGCTTTCCAGATCCTAAACACTCACTGAACCTGCCTCCACCACACTCTCAGACAGTGTATTCAAGATTCTAAACACTCACTGAACCTGCCTCCACCACACTCTCAGACAGTGTATTCCAGATCCTAAGCACTCACTGAAACTGTCTCCACCGCACTCTCAGACAGTTCATTCCAGATCCTAAACACTCACTGAACCTGCCTCCACCGCACTCTCAGAGAGTGCATTCCAGATCCTCAACACTAACTGAACCTGCCTCCACCACACTCTCAGACAGTGCATTCCAGATCCTAAACACACACTGAACCTGCCTCCACCACATTCTCAGACAGTGCAATCCAGATCCTAAACACTCACTGAACCTGCCTGCACCACACTCTCAGACAGTGCATTCCAGATCCTAAACACTCACTGAACCTGCCTCCACCACACTCTCAGACAGTGCATTCCAGATCCTAAACACTCACTGAACCTGCCTCCACCACACTCTCAGACAGTGCATTCCAGATCCTAAACACTCACTGAACCTGCCTCCACCACACTCTCAGACAGTGTATTGCAGGTTCTAAACACTCACTGAACCTCCCTCCACCACAATCTCAGACAGTGTATTTCAGATCCTCAGCACTCACTGAACCTGCCTCCACCGCACTCTCAGACAGTGCATTCCAGATCCTAAACACTCACTGAACCTGCCTCCACCATACTCTCAGGCAGTGCATTCCAGAGCCTAAACACTCACTGAACCTGCCTCCACCACACTCTCAGACAGTGCATTCCAGATCCTAAACACTCACTGAACCTGCCTCCACCATACTCTCAGGCAGTGCATTCCAGATCCTAAACACTCACTGAACCTGCCTCCACCACACTCTCAGACAGTGCATTCCAGATCCTCAACACTCACTGAACCTGCCTCCACCACACTCTCAGACAGTGCATTCCAGATCCTAAACACTCACCTAACCTGCCTCCACCACACTCTCAGACAGTGCATTCCAGATCCTAAACACACACTGAACCTGCCTCCACCACACTCTCAGACTGTGCATTCCAGATCCTAAACACTCACTGAACCTGCCTCCACCGCACTCTCAGACAGTGCATTCCAGATCCTAAACACTCACTGAACCTGCCTCCACCACACTCTCAGACTGTGCATTCCAGATCCTAAACACTCACTGAACCTGCCTCCACCGCACTCTCAGACTGTGCATTCCAGATCCTAAACACTCACTGAACCTGCCTCCACCGCACTCTCAGACAGTGCATTCCAGATCCTAAACACTCACTGAACCTGCCTCCACCACACTCTCAGACAGTGTTTTCAAGATTCTAAACACTCACTGAACCTGCCTCCACCACACTCTCAGACAGTGTATTCCAGATCCTAAGCACTCACTGAAACTGTCTCCACCGCACTCTCAGACAGTGTATTCCAGATCACAAACACTCACTGAACCTGCCTCCACCGCACTCTCAGACAGTGCATTCCAGATCCGAAACACTCACTGAACCTGCCTCCACCATACTCTCAGGCAGTGCATTCCAGATCCTAAACACTCACTGAACCTGCCTCCACCACACTATCAGACAGTGCATTCCAGATCCTAAACACTCACTGAACCTGCCTCCACCATACTCTCAGGCAGTGCATTCCAGATCCTAAACACTCACTGAACCTGCCTCCACCACATTCTCAGACAGTGCATTCCAGATCCTAAACACTCACTGAACCTGCCTGCACCACACTCTCAGACAGTGCATTCCAGATCCTAAACACTCACTGAACCTGCCTCCACCACACTCTCAGACAGTGCATTCCAGATCCTAAACACTCACTGAACCTGCCTCCACCACACTCTCAGACAGTGTATTGCAGGTTCTAAACACTCACTGAACCTGCCTCCACCACAATCTCAGACAGTGCATTCCAGATCCTAAACACTCACTGAACCTGCCTCCACCACACTCTCAGACAGTGTATTTCAGATCCTCAGCACTCACTGAACCTGCCTCCACCACACTCTCAGACAGTGTATTCAAGATTCTAAACACTCACTGAACCTGCCTCCACCACACTCTCAGACAGTGCATTCCAGATCCTATACACACACTGAACCTGCCTCCACCGCACTCTCAGACAGTGCATTCCAGATCCTAAACACTCACTGAACCTGCCTCCACCACACTCTCAGACAGTGCATTCCAGATCCTAAACACACACTGAACCTGCCTCCACCGCACTCTCAGACAGTGCATTCCAGATCCTAAACACGCACTGAACCTGCCTCCACCACACTCTCAGACAGTGCATTCCAGATCCTAAACACTCACTGAACCAGCCTCCACCACACTCTCAGACAGTGTATTTCAGATCCTCAGCACTCACTGAACCTGCCTCCACCGCACTCTCAGACAGTGCATTCCAGATCCTAAACACTCACTGAATCTGCCTCCACCATACTCTCAGGCAGTGTATTCCAGAGCCTAAACACTCACTGAACCTGCCTCCACCACACTCTCAGACAGTGCATTCCAGATCCTAAACACTCACTGAACCTGCCTCCACCATACTCTCAGGCAGTGCATTCCAGATCCTAAACACTCACTGAACCTGCCTCCACCACACTCTCAGACAGTGCATTCCAGATCCTAAACACTCACTGAACCTGCCTCCACCACACTCTCAGACAGTGCATTCCAGATCCTCAACACTCACTGAACCTGCCTCCACCACACTCTCAGACAGTGCATTCCAGATCCTAAACACTCACTGAACCTGCCTCCACCATACTCTCAGGCAGTGCATTCCAGATCCTAAACACTCACTGAACCTGCCTCCACAATACTCTCACGCAGTGCATTCCAGATCCTAAACACTCACTGAACCTGCCTCCACCACACTCTCAGACAGTGTATTGCAGGTTCTAAACACTCACTGAACCTGCCTCCACCACAATCTCAGACAGTGCATTCCAGATCCCAAACACTCACTGAACCTGCCTCCACCATTCTCTCAGACAGTGCATTCCAGATCCTAAACATTCACTGAACCTGCCTCCACCACAATCTCAGACAGTGCATTCCAGATCCGAAACACACACTGAACCTGCCTCCACCACACTTTCAGACAGTGTATTCCAGATCCTAAACACTCACTGAACCTGCCTCCACCGCACTCTCAGACAGTGCATTCCAGATCCTAAACACACACTGAACCTGCCTCCACCACACTTTCAGACAGTGTATTCCAGATCCTAAACACTCACTGAATCTGCCCCCACCGCACTCTCAGACTGTGCATTCCAGATCCTAAACACTCACTGAACCTGCCTCCACCGCACTCTCAGACAGTGCATTCCAGATTCTAAACACACACTGAACCTGCCTCCACCACACTCTCAGACAGTGCAATCCAGATCCTAAACACTCACTGAACCTGCCTCCACCACACTTTCAGACAGTGTATTCCAGATCCTAAACACTCACTGAATCTGCCCCCACCGCACTCTCAGACTGTGCATTCCAGATCCTAAACACTCACTGAACCTGCCTCCACCGCACTCTCAGACAGTGCATTCCAGATTCTAAACACACACTGAACCTGCCTCCACCACACTCTCAGACAGTGCATTCCAGATCCTAAACACTCACTGAATCTGCCCCCACCGCACTCTCAGACTGTGCATTCCAGATCCTAAACACTCACTGAACCTGCCTCCACCGCACTCTCAGACAGTGCATTCCAGATTCTAAACACACACTGAACCTGCCTCCACCACACTCTCAGACAGAGTTCCAGATCCTAAACACTCACTGAACCTGCCTCCACCGCACTCTCAGACAGTGCATTCCAGATCCTAAACACACACTGAACCTGCCTCCACCGCACTCTCAGACAGTGCATTCCAGATTCTAAACACACACTGAACCTGCCTCCACCACACTCTCAGACAGTGCATTCCAGATCCTAAACACTCACTGAACCTGCCCCCACCGCACTCTCAGGCAGTGCATTCCAGATCCTAAACACTCACTGAACCTGCCTCCACCATACTCTCACGCAGTGCATTCCAGATCCTAAGCACACACTGAACCTGCCTCCACCACACTTTCAGACAGTGTATTCCAGATCCTAAACACTCACTGAACCTGCCTCCACCGCACTCTCAGACAGTGCATTCCGGATCCTAAACACTCACTGAACCTGCCCCCACCGCAATCTCAGACTGTGCATTCCAGATCCTAAACACTCACTGAACCTGCCCCCACCGCACTCTCAGACTGTGCATTCCAGATCCTAAACACTCACTGAACCTTCCTCCACCGCACTCTCAGACAGTGCATTCCAGATCCTAAACACTCACTGAACCTGCCCCCACCGCACTCTCAGACTGTGCATTCCAGATCCTAAACACTCACTGAACCTTCCTCCACCGCACTCTCAGACAGTGCATTCCAGATCCTAAACACAAACTGAACCTGCCTCCACCGCACTCTCAGACAGTGCATTCCAGATCCTAAACACTCACTGAACCTGCCCCCACCGCACTCTCAGACTGTGCATTCCAGATCCTAAACACTCACTGAACCTTCCTCCACCGCACTCTCAGACAGTGCATTCCAGATCCTAAACACAAACTGAACCTGCCTCCACCGCACTCTCAGACAGTGCATTCCAGATCCTAAACACACACTGAACCTGCCTCCACCACACTCTCAGACAGTGTATTCAAGATTCTAAACACTCACTGAACCTGCCTCCACCACACTCTCAGACAGTGTATTCCAGATCCTAAGCACTCACTGAAACTGTCTCCACCGCACTCTCAGACAGTGTATTCCAGATCACAAACACTCACTGAAACTGCCTCCACCGCACTCTCAGACAGTGCATTCCAGATCCGAAACACTCACTGAACCTGCCTCCACCATACTCTCAGGCAGTGCATTCCAGATCCTAAACACTCACTGAACCTGCCTCCACCACATTCTCAGACAGTGCATTCCAGATCCTAAACACTCACTGAACCTGCCTGCACCACACTCTCAGACAGTGCATTCCAGATCCTAAACACTCACTGAACCTGCCTCCACCACACTCTCAGACAGTGCATTCCAGATCCTAAACACACACTGAACCTGCCTCCACCACACTCTCAGACAGTGCATTCCAGATCCTAAACACTCACTGAACCTGCCTCCACCACTCTCTCAGACAGTGTATTGCAGGTTCTAAACACTCACTGAACCTGCCTCCACCACAATCTCAGACAGTGCATTCCAGATCCTAAACACTCACTGAACCTGCCTCCACCACACTCTCAGACAGTGTATTTCAGATCCTCAGCACTCACTGAACCTGCCTCCACCGCACTCTCAGACAGTGCATTCCAGATCCTAAACACTCACTGAACCTGCCTCCACCATACTCTCAGGCAGTGCATTCCAGAGCCTAAACACTCACTGAACCTGCCTCCACCACACTCTCAGACAGTGCATTCCAGATCCTAAACACTCACTGAACCTGCCTCCACCATACTCTCAGGCAGTGCATTCCAGATCCTAAACACTCACTGAACCTGCCTCCACCACAGTCTCAGACAGTGCATTCCAGATCCTAAACACTCACTGAACCTGCCTCCACCACACTCTCAGACAGTGCATTCCAGATCCTCAACACTCACTGAACCTTCCTCCACCACACTCTCAGACAGTGCATTCCAGATCCTAAACACACACTGAACCTGCCTCCACCACACTTTCAGACAGTGTATTCCAGATCCTAAACACTCACTGAACCTGCCTCCACCGCACTCTCAGACACTGTATTCAAGATTCTAAACACACACTGAACCTGCCTCCACCACACTCTCAGACAGTGCATTCCAGATCCTAAACACTCACTGAACCTGCCCCCACCGCACTCTCAGACTGTGCATTCCAGATCCTAAACACTCACTGAACCTGCCTCCACCGCACTCTCAGACAGTGCATTCCAGATCCTAAACACACACTGAACCTGCCTCCACCGCACTCTCAGACAGTGCATTCCAGATCCTAAACACACACTGAACCTGCCTCCACCACACTCTCAGACAGTGCATTCCAGATCCTAAACACTCACTGAACCTGCCTCCACCACACTCTCAGACAGTGTTTTCAAGATTCTAAACACTCACTGAACCTGCCTCCACCACACTCTCAGACAGTGTATTCCAGATCCTAAGCACTCACTGAAACTGTCTCCACCGCACTCTCAGACAGTGTATTCCAGATCACAAACACTCACTGAACCTGCCTCCACCGCACTCTCAGACAGTGCATTCCAGATCCTAAACACTCACTGAACCTGCCTCCACCACACTCTCAGACAGTGCATTCCAGATCCTAAACACTCACTGAACCTGCCTCCACCACACTCTCAGACAGTGTATTGCAGGTTCTAAACACTCACTGAACCTGCCTCCACCACAATCTCAGACAGTGCATTCCAGATCCTAAACACTCACTGAACCTGCCTCCACCACACTCTCAGACAGTGTATTCAAGATTCTAAACACTCACTGAACCTGCCTCCACCACACTCTCAGACAGTGCATTCCAGATCCTATACACACACTGAACCTGCCTCCACCGCACTCTCAGACAGTGCATTCCAGATCCTAAACACTCACTGAACCTGCCTCCACCACACTCTCAGACAGTGCATTCCAGATCCTAAACACACACTGAACCTGCCTCCACCGCACTCTCAGACAGTGCATTCCAGATCCTAAACACGCACTGAACCTGCCTCCACCACACTCTCAGACAGTGCATTCCAGATCCTAAACACTCACTGAACCTGCCTCCACCGCACTCTCAGACAGTGCATTCCAGATCCTAAACACACACTGAACCTGCCTCCACCGCACTCTCAGACAGTGCATTCCAGATCCTAAACACTCACTGAACCTGCCTCCACCACACTCTCAGACAGTGCATTCCAGATCCTAAACACTCACTGAACCTGCCTCCACCACACTCTCAGACAGTGCATTCCAGATCCTAAACACACACTGAACCTGCCTCCACCGCACTCTCAGACAGTGCATTCCAGATCCTAAACACGCACTGAACCTGCCTCCACCACACTCTCAGACAGTGCATTCCAGATCCTAAACACTCACTGAACATGCCTCCACCGCACTCTCAGACAGTGCATTCCAGATCCTAAACACACACTGAACCTGCCTCCACCGCACTCTCAGACAGTGCATTCCAGATCCTAAACACTCACTGAACCTGCCTCCACCACACTCTCAGACAGTGCATTCCAGATCCTAAACAGTCACTGAACCTGCCTCCACCGCACTCTCAGACAGTGCATTCCAGATCCTAAACACACACTGAACCTGCCTCCACCGCACTCTCAGACAGTGCATTCCAGATCCTAAACACTCACTGAACCTGCCTCCACCACACTCTCAGACAGTGCATTCCAGATCCTAAACACTCACTGAACCTGCCTCCACCACACTCTCAGACAGTGTATTCAAGATTCTAAACACTCACTGAACCTGCCTCCACCACACTCTCAGACAGTGTATTCCAGATCCTAAGCACTCACTGAAACTGTCTCCACCGCACTCTCAGACAGTTCAGTCCAGATCCTAAACACTCACTGAACCTGCCTCCACCGCACTCTCAGAGAGTGCATTCCAGATCCTCAACACTAACTGAACCTGCCTCCACCACACTCTCAGACAGTGCATTCCAGATCCTAAACACTCACTGAACCTGCCTCCACCACATTCTCAGACAGTGCATTCCAGATCCTAAACACTCACTGAACCTGCCTCCACCACACTCTCAGACAGTGCATTCCAGATCCTAAACACTCACTGAACCTGCCTCCACCACACTCTCAGACAGTGTATTGCAGGTTCTAAACACTCACTGAACCTCCCTCCACCACAATCTCAGACAGTGTATTTCAGATCCTCAGCACTCACTGAACCTGCCTCCACCGCACTCTCAGACAGTGCATTCCAGATCCTAAACACTCACTGAACCTGCCTCCACCATACTCTCAGGCAGTGCATTCCAGAGCCTAAACACTCACTGAACCTGCCTCCACCACACTCTCAGACAGTGCATTCCAGATCCTAAACACTCACTGAACCTGCCTCCACCATACTCTCAGGCAGTGCATTCCAGATCCTAAACACTCACTGAACCTGCCTCCACCACACTCTCAGACAGTGCATTCCAGATCCTCAACACTCACTGAACCTGCCTCCACCACACTCTCAGACAGTGCATTCCAGATCCTAAACACTCACCTAACCTGCCTCCACCACACTCTCAGACAGTGCATTCCAGATCCTAAACACTCACTGAACCTGCCTCCACCACACTCTCAGACAGTGCATTCCAGATCCTAAACACTCACTGAACCTGCCTCCACCACACTCTCAGACAGTGCATTCCAGATCCTAAACACTCACTGAACCTGCCTCCACCACAATCTCAGACAGTGCATTCCAGATCCTAAACACTCACTGAACCTGCCTCCACCAAACTCTCAGGCAGTGCATTCCAGATCCTAAACACTCACTGAACCTGCCTCCACCACACTCTCAGACAGTGCATTCCAGATCATAAACACTCACTGAACCTGCCTCCACCACACTCTCAGACAGTGTATTGCAGGTTCTAAACACTCACTGAACCTGCCTCCACCACAATCTCAGACAGTGCATTCCAGATCCCAAACACTCACTGAACCTGCCTCCACCATTCTCTCAGGCAGTGCATTCCAGATCCTAAACACTCACTGAACCTGCCTCCACCGCACTCTCAGACAGTGCATTCCAGATCCGAAACACACACTGAACCTGCCTCCACCACACTTTCAGACAGTGTATTCCAGATCCTAAACACTCACTGAACCTGCCTCCACCACACTCTCAGACAGTGCATTCCAGATCCTAAACACACACTGAACCTGCCTCCACCACACTTTCAGACAGTGTATTCCAGATCCTAAACACTCACTGAACCTGCCCCCACCGCACTCTCAGACTGTGCATTCCAGATCCTAAACCCTCACTGAACCTGCCTCCACCGCACTCTCAGACAGTGCATTCCAGATCGTAAACACTCACTGAACCTGCCTCCACCGCACTCTCAGACAGTGCATTCCAGATCCTAAACACTCACTGAACCTGCCTCCACCGCACTCTCAGAGAGTGCATTCCAGATCCTCAACACTAACTGAACCTGCCTCCACCACACTCTCAGACAGTGCATTCCAGATCCTAAACACACACTGAACCTGCCTCCACCACATTCTCAGACAGTGCATTCCAGATCCTAAACACTCACTGAACCTGCCTGCACCACACTCTCAGACAGTGCATTCCAGATCCTAAACACTCACTGAACCTGCCTCCACCACACTCTCAGACAGTGCATTCCAGATCCTAAACACTCACTGAACCTGCCTCCACCACACTCTCAGACAGTGCATTCCAGATCCTAAACACTCACTGAACCTGCCTCCACCACACTCTCAGACAGTGTATTGCAGGTTCTAAACACTCACTGAACCTCCCTCCACCACAATCTCAGACAGTGTATTTCAGATCCTCAGCACTCACTGAACCTGCCTCCACCGCACTCTCAGACAGTGCATTCCAGATCCTAAACACTCACTGAACCTGCCTCCACCATACTCTCAGGCAGTGCATTCCAGAGCCTAAACACTCACTGAACCTGCCTCCACCACACTCTCAGACAGTGCATTCCAGATCCTAAACACTCACTGAACCTGCCTCCACCATACTCTCAGGCAGTGCATTCCAGATCCTAAACACTCACTGAACCTGCCTCCACCACACTCTCAGACAGTGCATTCCAGATCCTCAACACTCACTGAACCTGCCTCCACCACACTCTCAGACAGTGCATTCCAGATCCTAAACACTCACCTAATCTGCCTCCACCACACTCTCAGACAGTGCATTCCAGATCCTAAACACTCACTGAACCTGCCTCCACCACACTCTCAGACAGTGCATTCCAGATCCTAAACACTCACTGAACCTGCCTCCACCACACTCTCAGACAGTGCATTCCAGATCCTAAACACTCACTGAACCTGCCTCCACCACAATCTCAGACAGTGCATTCCAGATCCTAAACACTCACTGAACCTGCCTCCACCAAACTCTCAGGCAGTGCATTCCAGATCCTAAACACTCACTGAACCTGCCTCCACCACACTCTCAGACAGTGCATTCCAGATCATAAACACTCACTGAACCTGCCTCCACCACACTCTCAGACAGTGTATTGCAGGTTCTAAACACTCACTGAACCTGCCTCCACCACAATCTCAGACAGTGCATTCCAGATCCCAAACACTCACTGAACCTGCCTCCACCATTCTCTCAGGCAGTGCATTCCAGATCCTAAACACTCACTGAACCTGCCTCCACCGCACTCTCAGACAGTGCATTCCAGATCCGAAACACACACTGAACCTGCCTCCACCACACTTTCAGACAGTGTATTCCAGATCCTAAACACTCACTGAACCTGCCTCCACCACACTCTCAGACAGTGCATTCCAGATCCTAAACACACACTGAACCTGCCTCCACCACACTTTCAGACAGTGTATTCCAGATCCTAAACACTCACTGAACCTGCCCCCACCGCACTCTCAGACTGTGCATTCCAGATCCTAAACCCTCACTGAACCTGCCTCCACCGCACTCTCAGACAGTGCATTCCAGATCGTAAACACTCACTGAACCTGCCTCCACCGCACTCTCAGACAGTGCATTCCAGATCCTAAACACGCACTGAACCTGCCTCCACCACACTCTCAGACTGTGCATTCCAGATCCTAAACACTCACTGAACCTGCCTCCACCATACTCTCAGGCAGTGCATTCCAGATCCTAAACACACACTGAACCTGCCTCCACCGCACTCTCAGACAGTGCATTCCAGATCCTAAACACGCACTGAACCTGCCTCCACCACACTCTCAGACAGTGCATTCCAGATCCTAAACACACACTGAACCTGCCTCCACCACACTCTCAGACAGTGCATTCCAGATCCTAAACACTCACTGAACCTGCCTCCACCACACTCTCAGACAGTGTATTGCAGGTTCTAAACACTCACTGAACCTGCCTCCACCACAATCTCAGACAGTGCATTCCAGATCCTAAACACTCACTGAACCTGCCTCCACCACACTCTCAGACAGTGTATTTCAGATCCTCAGCACTCACTGAACCTGCCTCCACCGCACTCTCAGACAGTGCATTCCAGATCCTAAACACTCACTGAACCTGCCTCCACCATACTCTCAGGCAGTGCATTCCAGAGCCTAAACACTCACTGAACCTGCCTCCACCACACTCTCAGACAGTGCATTCCAGATCCTAAACACTCACTGAACCTGCCTCCACCATACTCTCAGGCAGTGCATTCCAGATCCTAAACACTCACTGAACCTGCCTCCACCACAGTCTCAGACAGTGCATTCCAGATCCTAAACACTCACTGAACCTGCCTCCACCACACTCTCAGACAGTGCATTCCAGATCCTCAACACTCACTGAACCTGCCTCCACCACACTCTCAGACAGTGCATTCCAGATCCTAAACACACACTGAACCTGCCTCCACCACACTTTCAGACAGTGTATTCCAGATCCTAAACACTCACTGAACCTGCCTCCACCGCACTCTCAGACACTGTATTCAAGATTCTAAACACACACTGAACCTGCCTCCACCACACTCTCAGACAGTGCATTCCAGATCCTAAACACTCACTGAACCTGCCCCCACCGCACTCTCAGACTGTGCATTCCAGATCCTAAACACTCACTGAACCTGCCTCCACCGCACTCTCAGACAGTGCATTCCAGATCCTAAACACACACTGAACCTGCCTCCACCGCACTCTCAGACAGTGCATTCCAGATCCTAAACACACACTGAACCTGCCTCCACCACACTCTCAGACAGTGCATTCCAGATCCTAAACACTCACTGAACCTGCCTCCACCACACTCTCAGACAGTGTTTTCAAGATTCTAAACACTCACTGAACCTGCCTCCACCACACTCTCAGACAGTGTATTCCAGATCCTAAGCACTCACTGAAACTGTCTCCACCGCACTCTCAGACAGTGTATTTCAGATCACAAACACTCACTGAACCTGCCTCCACCGCACTCTCAGACAGTGCATTCCAGATCCTAAACACTCACTGAACCTGCCTCCACCACACTCTCAGACAGTGCATTCCAGATCCTAAACACTCACTGAACCTGCCTCCACCACACTCTCAGACAGTGTATTGCAGGTTCTAAACACTCACTGAACCTGCCTCCACCACAATCTCAGACAGTGCATTCCAGATCCTAAACACTCACTGAACCTGCCTCCACCACACTCTCAGACAGTGTATTCAAGATTCTAAACACTCACTGAACCTGCCTCCACCACACTCTCAGACAGTGCATTCCAGATCCTATACACACACTGAACCTGCCTCCACCGCACTCTCAGACAGTGCATTCCAGATCCTAAACACTCACTGAACCTGCCTCCACCACACTCTCAGACAGTGCATTCCAGATCCTAAACACACACTGAACCTGCCTCCACCGCACTCTCAGACAGTGCATTCCAGATCCTAAACACGCACTGAACCTGCCTCCACCACACTCTCAGACAGTGCATTCCAGATCCTAAACACTCACTGAACCTGCCTCCACCGCACTCTCAGACAGTGCATTCCAGATCCTAAACACACACTGAACCTGCCTCCACCGCACTCTCAGACAGTGCATTCCAGATCCTAAACACTCACTGAACCTGCCTCCACCACACTCTCAGACAGTGCATTCCAGATCCTAAACACTCACAGAACCTGCCTCCACCACACTCTCAGACAGTGCATTCCAGATCCTAAACACACACTGAACCTGCCTCCACCGCACTCTCAGACAGTGCATTCCAGATCCTAAACACGCACTGAACCTGCCTCCACCACACTCTCAGACAGTGCATTCCAGATCCTAAACACTCACTGAACATGCCTCCACCGCACTCTCAGACAGTGCATTCCAGATCCTAAACACACACTGAACCTGCCTCCACCGCACTCTCAGACAGTGCATTCCAGATCCTAAACACTCACTGAACCTGCCTCCACCACACTCTCAGACAGTGCATTCCAGATCCTAAACAGTCACTGAACCTGCCTCCACCGCACTCTCAGACAGTGCATTCCAGATATCTAAACACACACTGAACCTGCCTCCACCGCACTCTCAGACAGTGCATTCCAGATCCTAAACACTCACTGAACCTGCCTCCACCACACTCTCAGACAGTGCATTCCAGATCCTAAACACTCACTGAACCTGCCTCCACCACACTCTCAGACAGTGTATTCAAGATTCTAAACACTCACTGAACCTGCCTCCACCACACTCTCAGACAGTGTATTCCAGATCCTAAGCACTCACTGAAACTGTCTCCACCGCACTCTCAGACAGTTCATTCCAGATCCTAAACACTCACTGAACCTGCCTCCACCGCACTCTCAGAGAGTGCATTCCAGATCCTCAACACTAACTGAACCTGCCTCCACCACACTCTCAGACAGTGCATTCCAGATCCTAAACACACACTGAACCTGCCTCCACCACATTCTCAGACAGTGCATTCCAGATCCTAAACACTCACTGAACCTGCCTGCACCACACTCTCAGACAGTGCATTCCAGATCCTAAACACTCACTGAACCTGCCTCCACCACACTCTCAGACAGTGCATTCCAGATCCTAAACACTCACTGAACCTGCCTCCACCACACTCTCAGACAGTGCATTCCAGATCCTAAACACTCACTGAACCTGCCTCCACCACACTCTCAGACAGTGTATTGCAGGTTCTAAACACTCACTGAACCTCCCTCCACCACAATCTCAGACAGTGTATTTCAGATCCTCAGCACTCACTGAACCTGCCTCCACCGCACTCTCAGACAGTGCATTCCAGATCCTAAACACTCACTGAACCTGCCTCCACCATACTCTCAGGCAGTGCATTCCAGAGCCTAAACACTCACTGAACCTGCCTCCACCACACTCTCAGACAGTGCATTCCAGATCCTAAACACTCACTGAACCTGCCTCCACCATACTCTCAGGCAGTGCATTCCAGATCCTAAACACTCACTGAACCTGCCTCCACCACACTCTCAGACAGTGCATTCCAGATCCTCAACACTCACTGAACCTGCCTCCACCACACTCTCAGACAGTGCATTCCAGATCCTAAACACTCACCTAACCTGCCTCCACCACACTCTCAGACAGTGCATTCCAGATCCTAAACACTCACTGAACCTGCCTCCACCACACTCTCAGACAGTGCATTCCAGATCCTAAACACTCACTGAACCTGCCTCCACCACACTCTCAGACAGTGCATTCCAGATCCTAAACACTCACTGAACCTGCCTCCACCACAATCTCAGACAGTGCATTCCAGATCCTAAACACTCACTGAACCTGCCTCCACCAAACTCTCAGGCAGTGCATTCCAGATCCTAAACACTCACTGAACCTGCCTCCACCACACTCTCAGACAGTGCATTCCAGATCATAAACACTCACTGAACCTGCCTCCACCACACTCTCAGACAGTGTATTGCAGGTTCTAAACACTCACTGAACCTGCCTCCACCACAATCTCAGACAGTGCATTCCAGATCCCAAACACTCACTGAACCTGCCTCCACCATTCTCTCAGGCAGTGCATTCCAGATCCTAAACACTCACTGAACCTGCCTCCACCGCACTCTCAGACAGTGCATTCCAGATCCGAAACACACACTGAACCTGCCTCCACCACACTTTCAGACAGTGTATTCCAGATCCTAAACACTCACTGAACATGCCTCCACCACACTCTCAGACAGTGCATTCCAGATCCTAAACACACACTGAACCTGCCTCCACCACACTTTCAGACAGTGTATTCCAGATCCTAAACACTCACTGAACCTGCCCCCACCGCACTCTCAGACTGTGCATTCCAGATCCTAAACCCTCACTGAACCTGCCTCCACCGCACTCTCAGACAGTGCATTCCAGATCGTAAACACTCACTGAACCTGCCTCCACCGCACTCTCAGACAGTGCATTCCAGATCCTAAACACGCACTGAACCTGCCTCCACCACACTCTCAGACTGTGCATTCCAGATCCTAAACACTCACTGAACCTGCCTCCACCATACTCTCAGGCAGTGCATTCCAGATCCTAAACACACACTGAACCTGCCTCCACCGCACTCTCAGACAGTGCATTCCAGATCCTAAACACGCACTGAACCTGCCTCCACCACACTCTCAGACAGTGCATTCCAGATCCTAAACACTCACTGAACCTGCCTCCACCGCACTCTCAGACAGTGAATTCCAGATCCTAAACTCACACTGAACCTGCCTCCACCGCACTCTCAGACAGTGCATTCCAGATCCTAAACACTCACTGAACCTGCCTCCACCACACTCTCAGACAGTGCATTCCAGATCCTAAACACTCACTGAACCTGCCTCCACCACACTCTCAGACAGTGTATTCAAGATTCTAAACACTCACTGAACCTGCCTCCACCACACTCTCAGACAGTGTATTCCAGATCCTAAGCACTCACTGAAACTGTCTCCACCGCACTCTCAGACAGTTCATTCCAGATCACAAACACTCACTGAACCTGCCTCCACCGCACTCTCAGACAGTGCATTCCAGATCCTCAACACTCACTGAACCTGCCTCCACCACACTCTCAGACAGTGCATTCCAGATCCTAAACACACACTGAACCTGCCTCCACCACACTTTCAGACAGTGTATTCCAGATCCTAAACACTCACTGAACCTGCCCCCACCGCACTCTCAGACTGTGCATTCCAGATCCTAAACACTCACTGAACCTGCCTCCACCGCACTCTCAGACAGTGCATTCCAGATCCTAAACACACACTGAACCTGCCTCCACCGCACTCTCAGACAGTGCATTCCAGATTCTAAACACACACTGAACCTGCCTCCACCGCACTCTCAGGCAGTGCATTCCAGATCCTAAACACTCACTGAACCTGCCTCCACCATACTCTCACGCAGTGCATTCCAGATCCTAAGCACACACTGAACCTGCCTCCACCACACTTTCAGACAGTGTATTCCAGATCCTAAACACTCACTGAACCTGCCTCCACCACACTCTCAGGCAGTGCATTCCAGATCCTAAACACTCACTGAACCTGCCCCCACCGCACTCTCAGACTGTGCATTCCAGATCCTAAACACTCACTGAACCTGCCTCCACCACACTCTCAGACAGTGCATTCCAGATCCTAAACACTCACTGAACCTGCCTCCACCACACTCTCAGACAGTTCATTCCAGATCCTAAACACACACTGAACCTGCCTCCACCGCACTCTCAGACAGTGCATTCCAGATCCTAAACACACACTGAACCTGCCTCCACCACACTCTCAGACAGTGCATTCCAGATCCTAAACACTCACTGAACCTGCCTCCACCACACTCTCAGACAGTGTATTCAAGATTCTAAACACTCACTGAACCTGCCTCCACCACACTCTCAGACAGTGTATTCCAGATCCTAAGCACTCACTGAAACTGTCTCCACCGCACTCTCAGACAGTGTATTCCAGATCACAAACACTCACTGAACCTGCCTCCACCGCACTCTCAGACAGTGCATTCCAGATCCGAAACACTCACTGAACCTGCCTCCACCATACTCTCAGGCAGTGCATTCCAGATCCTAAACACTCACTGAACCTGCCTCCACCACACTATCAGACAGTGCATTCCAGATCCTAAACACTCACTGAACCTGCCTCCACCATACTCTCAGGCAGTGCATTCCAGATCCTAAACACTCACTGAACCTGCCTCCACCACATTCTCAGACAGTGCATTCCAGATCCTAAACACTCACTGAACCTGCCTGCACCACACTCTCAGACAGTGCATTCCAGATCCTAAACACTCACTGAACCTGCCTCCACCACACTCTCAGACAGTGCATTCCAGATCCTAAACACACACTGAACCTGCCTCCACCACACTCTCAGACAGTGCATTCCAGATCCTAAACACTCACTGAACCTGCCTCCACCACACTCTCAGACAGTGTATTGCAGGTTCTAAACACTCACTGAACCTGCCGCCACCACAATCTCAGACAGTGCATTCCAGATCCTAAACACTCACTGAACCTGCCTCCACCACACTCTCAGACAGTGCATTTCAGATCCTCAGCACTCACTGAACCTGCCTCCACCGCACTCTCAGACAGTGCATTCCAGATCCTAAACACTCACTGAACCTGCCTCCACCATACTCTCAGGCAGTGCATTCCAGAGCCTAAACACTCACTGAACCTGCCTCCACCACACTCTCAGACAGTGCATTCCAGATCCTAAACACTCACTGAACCTGCCTCCACCACACTCTCAGACAGTGTATTTCAGATCCTCAGCACTCACTGAACCTGCCTCCACCGCACTCTCAGACAGTGCATTCCAGATCCTAAACACTCACTGAACCTGCCTCCACCACACTCTCAGACAGTGCATTCCAGATCCTAAACACTCACTGAACCTGCCTCCACCACACTCTCAGACAGTGCATTCCAGATCCTAAACACTCACTGAACCTGCCTCCACAATACTCTCACGCAGTGCATTCCAGATCCTAAACACTCACTGAACCTGCCTCCACCACACTCTCAGACAGTGTATTCCAGATCCTAAACACTCACTGAACCTGCCTCCACCACACTCTCAAACAGTGCATTCCAGATCCTAAACACTCACTGAACCTGCCTCCACCACACTCTCAGACAGTGTATTGCAGGTTCTAAACACTCACTGAACCTGCCTCCACCACAATCTCAGACAGTGCATTCCAGATCCCAAACACTCACTGAACCTGCCTCCACCATTATCTCAGGCAGTGCATTCCAGATCCTAAACACTCACTGAACCTGCCTCCACCGCACTCTCAGACAGTGCATTCCAGATCCGAAACACTCACTGAACCTGCCTCCACCACACTTTCAGACAGTGTATTCCAGATCCTAAACACTCACTGAACCTGCCTCCACCGCATTCTCAGACAGTGCATTCCAGATCATCAACACTCACTGAACCTGCCTCCACCACACTCTCAGACAGAGCATTCCAGATCCTAAACACTCACTGAACCTGCCTCCACCAGTCTCTCAGACAGTGCATTCCAGATCCTAAACACTCACTGAACCTGCCTCCACCACAATCTCAGACAGTGCATTCCAGATGCTAAACACACACTGAACCTGCCTCCTCCACACTTTCAGACAGTGTATTCCAGATCCTAAACACTCACTGAACCTGCCCCCACCGCACTCTCAGACTGTGCATTCCAGATCCTAAACACTCACTGAACCTGCCTCCACCGCACTCTCAGACAGTGCATTCCAGATCCTAAACACACACTGAACCTGCCTCCACCGCACTCTCAGACAGTGCATTCCAGATCCTAAACACACACTGAACCTGCCTCCACCACACTCTCAGACAGTGCATTCCAGATCCTAAACACTCACTGAACCTGCCTCCACCGCACTCTCAGACAGTGCATTCCAGATCCTAAACACTCACTGAACCTGCCTCCACCACACTCTCAGACAGTGTATTCAAGATTCTAAACACTCACTGAACCTGCCTCCACCACACTCTCAGACAGTGTATTCCAGATCCTAAGCACTCACTGAAACTGTCTCCACCGCACTCTCAGACAGTTCATTCCAGATCACAAACACTCACTGAACCTGCCTCCACCGCACTCTCAGACAGTGCATTCCAGATCCTAAACACTCACTGAACCTGCCTCCACCATACTCTCAGGCAGTGCATTCCAGATCCTAAACACTCACTGAACCTGCCTCCACCACACTCTCAGACAGTGCATTCCAGATCCTAAACACTCACTGAACCTGCCTCCACCATACTCTCAGGCAGTGCATTCCAGATCCTAAACACTCACTGAACCTGCCTCCACCACACTCTCAGACAGTGTATTCAAGATTCTAAACACTCACTGAACCTGCCTCCACCACACTCTCAGACAGTGTATTCCAGATCCTAAGCACTCACTGAAACTGTCTCCACCGCACTCTCAGACAGTTCATTCCAGATCACAAACACTCACTGAACCTGCCTCCACCGCACTCTCAGACAGTGCATTCCAGATCCTAAACACTCACTGAACCTGCCTCCACCATACTCTCAGGCAGTGCATTCCAGATCCTAAACACTCACTGAACCTGCCTCCACCACACTCTCAGACAGTGCATTCCAGATCCTAAACACTCACTGAACCTGCCTCCACCATACTCTCAGGCAGTGCATTCCAGATCCTAAACACTCACTGAACCTGCCTCCACCATTATCTCAGGCAGTGCATTCCAGATCCTAAACACTCACTGAACCTGCCTCCACCGCACTCTCAGACAGTGCATTCCAGATCCGAAACACTCACTGAACCTGCCTCCACCACACTTTCAGACAGTGTATTCCAGATCCTAAACACTCACTGAACCTGCCTCCACCGCATTCTCAGACAGTGCATTCCAGATCATCAACACTCACTGAACCTGCCTCCACCACACTCTCAGACAGAGCATTCCAGATCCTAAACACTCACTGAACCTGCTTCCACCAGTCTCTCAGACAGTGCATTCCAGATCCTAAACACTCACTGAACCTGCCTCCACCACACTCTCAGACAGTGTTTTCAAGATTCTAAACACTCACTGAACCTGCCTCCACCACACTCTCAGACAGTGTATTCCAGATCCTAAGCACTCACTGAAACTGTCTCCACCGCACTCTCAGACAGTGTATTTCAGATCACAAACACTCACTGAACCTGCCTCCACCGCACTCTCAGACAGTGCATTCCAGATCCTAAACACTCACTGAACCTGCCTCCACCACACTCTCAGACAGTGCATTCCAGATCCTAAACACTCACTGAACCTGCC
Organism: Heterodontus francisci; assembly: GCF_036365525.1. Taxonomy (NCBI): domain Eukaryota; kingdom Metazoa; phylum Chordata; class Chondrichthyes; order Heterodontiformes; family Heterodontidae; genus Heterodontus; species Heterodontus francisci. The sequence continues at coordinate 3,970,356 of NC_090374.1, read as the reverse complement.
TCCACCACACTCTCAGACAGTGTATTGCAGGTTCTAAACACTCACTGAACCTGCCTCCACCACAATCTCAGACAGTGCATTCCAGATCCTAAACACTCACTGAACCTGCCTCCACCACACTCTCAGACAGTGTATTCAAGATTCTAAACACTCACTGAACCTGCCTCCACCACACTCTCAGACAGTGCATTCCAGATCCTATACACACACTGAACCTGCCTCCACCGCACTCTCAGACAGTGCATTCCAGATCCTAAACACTCACTGAACCTGCCTCCACCACACTCTCAGACAGTGCATTCCAGATCCTAAACACACACTGAACCTGCCTCCACCGCACTCTCAGACAGTGCATTCCAGATCCTAAACACGCACTGAACCTGCCTCCACCACACTCTCAGACAGTGCATTCCAGATCCTAAACACTCACTGAACCTGCCTCCACCGCACTCTCAGACAGTGCATTCCAGATCCTAAACACACACTGAACCTGCCTCCACCGCACTCTCAGACAGTGCATTCCAGATCCTAAACACTCACTGAACCTGCCTCCACCACACTCTCAGACAGTGCATTCCAGATCCTAAACACTCACTGAACCTGCCTCCACCACACTCTCAGACAGTGCATTCCAGATCCTAAACACACACTGAACCTGCCTCCACCGCACTCTCAGACAGTGCATTCCAGATCCTAAACACGCACTGAACCTGCCTCCACCACACTCTCAGACAGTGCATTCCAGATCCTAAACACTCACTGAACATGCCTCCACCGCACTCTCAGACAGTGCATTCCAGATCCTAAACACACACTGAACCTGCCTCCACCGCACTCTCAGACAGTGCATTCCAGATCCTAAACACTCACTGAACCTGCCTCCACCACACTCTCAGACAGTGCATTCCAGATCCTAAACAGTCACTGAACCTGCCTCCACCGCACTCTCAGACAGTGCATTCCAGATATCTAAACACACACTGAACCTGCCTCCACCGCACTCTCAGACAGTGCATTCCAGATCCTAAACACTCACTGAACCTGCCTCCACCACACTCTCAGACAGTGCATTCCAGATCCTAAACACTCACTGAACCTGCCTCCACCACACTCTCAGACAGTGTATTCAAGATTCTAAACACTCACTGAACCTGCCTCCACCACACTCTCAGACAGTGTATTCCAGATCCTAAGCACTCACTGAAACTGTCTCCACCGCACTCTCAGACAGTTCATTCCAGATCCTAAACACTCACTGAACCTGCCTCCACCGCACTCTCAGAGAGTGCATTCCAGATCCTCAACACTAACTGAACCTGCCTCCACCACACTCTCAGACAGTGCATTCCAGATCCTAAACACACACTGAACCTGCCTCCACCACATTCTCAGACAGTGCATTCCAGATCCTAAACACTCACTGAACCTGCCTGCACCACACTCTCAGACAGTGCATTCCAGATCCTAAACACTCACTGAACCTGCCTCCACCACACTCTCAGACAGTGCATTCCAGATCCTAAACACTCACTGAACCTGCCTCCACCACACTCTCAGACAGTGCATTCCAGATCCTAAACACTCACTGAACCTGCCTCCACCACACTCTCAGACAGTGTATTGCAGGTTCTAAACACTCACTGATCCTCCCTCCACCACAATCTCAGACAGTGTATTTCAGATCCTCAGCACTCACTGAACCTGCCTCCACCGCACTCTCAGACAGTGCATTCCAGATCCTAAACACTCACTGAACCTGCCTCCACCATACTCTCAGGCAGTGCATTCCAGAGCCTAAACACTCACTGAACCTGCCTCCACCACACTCTCAGACAGTGCATTCCAGATCCTAAACACTCACTGAACCTGCCTCCACCATACTCTCAGGCAGTGCATTCCAGATCCTAAACACTCACTGAACCTGCCTCCACCACACTCTCAGACAGTGCATTCCAGATCCTCAACACTCACTGAACCTGCCTCCACCACACTCTCAGACAGTGCATTCCAGATCCTAAACACTCACCTAACCTGCCTCCACCACACTCTCAGACAGTGCATTCCAGATCCTAAACACTCACTGAACCTGCCTCCACCACACTCTCAGACAGTGCATTCCAGATCCTAAACACTCACTGAACCTGCCTCCACCACACTCTCAGACAGTGCATTCCAGATCCTAAACACTCACTGAACCTGCCTCCACCACAATCTCAGACAGTGCATTCCAGATCCTAAACACTCACTGAACCTGCCTCCACCAAACTCTCAGGCAGTGCATTCCAGATCCTAAACACTCACTGAACCTGCCTCCACCACACTCTCAGACAGTGCATTCCAGATCATAAACACTCACTGAACCTGCCTCCACCACACTCTCAGACAGTGTATTGCAGGTTCTAAACACTCACTGAACCTGCCTCCACCACAATCTCAGACAGTGCATTCCAGATCCCAAACACTCACTGAACCTGCCTCCACCATTCTCTCAGGCAGTGCATTCCAGATCCTAAACACTCACTGAACCTGCCTCCACCGCACTCTCAGACAGTGCATTCCAGATCCGAAACACACACTGAACCTGCCTCCACCACACTTTCAGACAGTGTATTCCAGATCCTAAACACTCACTGAACATGCCTCCACCACACTCTCAGACAGTGCATTCCAGATCCTAAACACACACTGAACCTGCCTCCACCACACTTTCAGACAGTGTATTCCAGATCCTAAACACTCACTGAACCTGCCCCCACCGCACTCTCAGACTGTGCATTCCAGATCCTAAACCCTCACTGAACCTGCCTCCACCGCACTCTCAGACAGTGCATTCCAGATCGTAAACACTCACTGAACCTGCCTCCACCGCACTCTCAGACAGTGCATTCCAGATCCTAAACACGCACTGAACCTGCCTCCACCACACTCTCAGACTGTGCATTCCAGATCCTAAACACTCACTGAACCTGCCTCCACCATACTCTCAGGCAGTGCATTCCAGATCCTAAACACACACTGAACCTGCCTCCACCGCACTCTCAGACAGTGCATTCCAGATCCTAAACACGCACTGAACCTGCCTCCACCACACTCTCAGACAGTGCATTCCAGATCCTAAACACTCACTGAACCTGCCTCCACCGCACTCTCAGACAGTGCATTCCAGATCCTAAACACACACTGAACCTGCCTCCACCGCACTCTCAGACAGTGCATTCCAGATCCTAAACACTCACTGAACCTGCCTCCACCACACTCTCAGACAGTGCATTCCAGATCCTAAACACTCACTGAACCTGCCTCCACCACACTCTCAGACAGTGTATTCAAGATTCTAAACACTCACTGAACCTGCCTCCACCACACTCTCAGACAGTGTATTCCAGATCCTAAGCACTCACTGAAACTGTCTCCACCGCACTCTCAGACAGTTCATTCCAGATCACAAACACTCACTGAACCTGCCTCCACCGCACTCTCAGACAGTGCATTCCAGATCCTCAACACTCACTGAACCTGCCTCCACCACACTCTCAGACAGTGCATTCCAGATCCTAAACACACACTGAACCTGCCTCCACCACACTTTCAGACAGTGTATTCCAGATCCTAAACACTCACTGAACCTGCCCCCACCGCACTCTCAGACTGTGCATTCCAGATCCTAAACACTCACTGAACCTGCCTCCACCGCACTCTCAGACAGTGCATTCCAGATCCTAAACACACACTGAACCTGCCTCCACCGCACTCTCAGACAGTGCATTCCAGATTCTAAACACACACTGAACCTGCCTCCACCGCACTCTCAGGCAGTGCATTCCAGATCCTAAACACTCACTGAACCTGCCTCCACCATACTCTCACGCAGTGCATTCCAGATCCTAAGCACACACTGAACCTGCCTCCACCACACTTTCAGACAGTGTATTCCAGATCCTAAACACTCACTGAACCTGCCTCCACCACACTCTCAGGCAGTGCATTCCAGATCCTAAACACTCACTGAACCTGCCCCCACCGCACTCTCAGACTGTGCATTCCAGATCCTAAACACTCACTGAACCTGCCTCCACCACACTCTCAGACAGTGCATTCCAGATCCTAAACACTCACTGAACCTGCCTCCACCACACTCTCAGACAGTTCATTCCAGATCCTAAACACACACTGAACCTGCCTCCACCGCACTCTCAGACAGTGCATTCCAGATCCTAAACACACACTGAACCTGCCTCCACCACACTCTCAGACAGTGCATTCCAGATCCTAAACACTCACTGAACCTGCCTCCACCACACTCTCAGACAGTGTATTCAAGATTCTAAACACTCACTGAACCTGCCTCCACCACACTCTCAGACAGTGTATTCCAGATCCTAAGCACTCACTGAAACTGTCTCCACCGCACTCTCAGACAGTGTATTCCAGATCACAAACACTCACTGAACCTGCCTCCACCGCACTCTCAGACAGTGCATTCCAGATCCTAAACACTCACTGAACCTGCCTCCACCATACTCTCAGGCAGTGCATTCCAGATCCTAAACACTCACTGAACCTGCCTCCACCACTTTCTCAGACAGTGCATTCCAGATCCTAAACACTCACTGAACCTGCCTGCACCACACTCTCAGACAGTGCATTCCAGATCCTAAACACTCACTGAACCTGCCTCCACCACACTCTCAGACAGTGCATTCCAGATCCTAAACACACACTGAACCTGCCTCCACCACACTCTCAGACAGTGCATTCCAGATCCTAAACACTCACTGAACCTGCCTCCACCACACTCTCAGACAGTGTATTGCAGGTTCTAAACACTCACTGAACCTGCCGCCACCACAATCTCAGACAGTGCATTCCAGATCCTAAACACTCACTGAACCTGCCTCCACCACACTCTCAGACAGTGCATTTCAGATCCTCAGCACTCACTGAACCTGCCTCCACCGCACTCTCAGACAGTGCATTCCAGATCCTAAACACTCACTGAACCTGCCTCCACCATACTCTCAGGCAGTGCATTCCAGAGCCTAAACACTCACTGAACCTGCCTCCACCACACTCTCAGACAGTGCATTCCAGATCCTAAACACTCACTGAACCTGCCTCCACCACACTCTCAGACAGTGTATTTCAGATCCTCAGCACTCACTGAACCTGCCTCCACCGCACTCTCAGACAGTGCATTCCAGATCCTAAACACTCACTGAACCTGCCTCCACCACACTCTCAGACAGTGCATTCCAGATCCTAAACACTCACTGAACCTGCCTCCACCACACTCTCAGACAGTGCATTCCAGATCCTAAACACTCACTGAACCTGCCTCCACAATACTCTCACGCAGTGCATTCCAGATCCTAAACACTCACTGAACCTGCCTCCACCACACTCTCAGACAGTGTATTCCAGATCCTAAACACTCACTGAACCTGCCTCCACCACACTCTCAAACAGTGCATTCCAGATCCTAAACACTCACTGAACCTGCCTCCACCACACTCTCAGACAGTGTATTGCAGGTTCTAAACACTCACTGAACCTGCCTCCACCACAATCTCAGACAGTGCATTCCAGATCCCAAACACTCACTGAACCTGCCTCCACCATTATCTCAGGCAGTGCATTCCAGATCCTAAACACTCACTGAACCTGCCTCCACCGCACTCTCAGACAGTGCATTCCAGATCCGAAACACTCACTGAACCTGCCTCCACCACACTTTCAGACAGTGTATTCCAGATCCTAAACACTCACTGAACCTGCCTCCACCGCATTCTCAGACAGTGCATTCCAGATCATCAACACTCACTGAACCTGCCTCCACCACACTCTCAGACAGAGCATTCCAGATCCTAAACACTCACTGAACCTGCCTCCACCAGTCTCTCAGACAGTGCATTCCAGATCCTAAACACTCACTGAACCTGCCTCCACCACAATCTCAGACAGTGCATTCCAGATGCTAAACACACACTGAACCTGCCTCCTCCACACTTTCAGACAGTGTATTCCAGATCCTAAACACTCACTGAACCTGCCCCCACCGCACTCTCAGACTGTGCATTCCAGATCCTAAACACTCACTGAACCTGCCTCCACCGCACTCTCAGACAGTGCATTCCAGATCCTAAACACACACTGAACCTGCCTCCACCGCACTCTCAGACAGTGCATTCCAGATCCTAAACACACACTGAACCTGCCTCCACCACACTCTCAGACAGTGCATTCCAGATCCTAAACACTCACTGAACCTGCCTCCACCGCACTCTCAGACAGTGCATTCCAGATCCTAAACACTCACTGAACCTGCCTCCACCACACTCTCAGACAGTGTATTCAAGATTCTAAACACTCACTGAACCTGCCTCCACCACACTCTCAGACAGTGTATTCCAGATCCTAAGCACTCACTGAAACTGTCTCCACCGCACTCTCAGACAGTTCATTCCAGATCACAAACACTCACTGAACCTGCCTCCACCGCACTCTCAGACAGTGCATTCCAGATCCTAAACACTCACTGAACCTGCCTCCACCATACTCTCAGGCAGTGCATTCCAGATCCTAAACATTCACTGAACCTGCCTCCACCACACTCTCAGACAGTGCATTCCAGATCCTAAACACTCACTGAACCTGCCTCCACCATACTCTCAGGCAGTGCATTCCAGATCCTAAACACTCACTGAACCTGCCTCCACCACACTCTCAGACAGTGTATTCAAGATTCTAAACACTCACTGAACCTGCCTCCACCACACTCTCAGACAGTGTATTCCAGATCCTAAGCACTCACTGAAACTGTCTCCACCGCACTCTCAGACAGTTCATTCCAGATCACAAACACTCACTGAACCTGCCTCCACCGCACTCTCAGACAGTGCATTCCAGATCCTAAACACTCACTGAACCTGCCTCCACCATACTCTCAGGCAGTGCATTCCAGATCCTAAACACTCACTGAACCTGCCTCCACCACACTCTCAGACAGTGCATTCCAGATCCTAAACACTCACTGAACCTGCCTCCACCATACTCTCAGGCAGTGCATTCCAGATCCTAAACACTCACTGAACCTGCCTCCACCATTATCTCAGGCAGTGCATTCCAGATCCTAAACACTCACTGAACCTGCCTCCACCGCACTCTCAGACAGTGCATTCCAGATCCGAAACACTCACTGAACCTGCCTCCACCACACTTTCAGACAGTGTATTCCAGATCCTAAACACTCACTGAACCTGCCTCCACCGCATTCTCAGACAGTGCATTCCAGATCATCAACACTCACTGAACCTGCCTCCACCACACTCTCAGACAGAGCATTCCAGATCCTAAACACTCACTGAACCTGCCTCCACCAGTCTCTCAGACAGTGCATTCCAGATCCTAAACACTCACTGAACCTGCCTCCACCACAATCTCAGACAGTGCATTCCAGATGCTAAACACACACTGAACCTGCCTCCTCCACACTTTCAGACAGTGTATTCCAGATCCTAAACACTCACTGAACCTGCCCCCACCGCACTCTCAGACTGTGCATTCCAGATCCTAAACACTCACTGAACCTGCCTCCACCGCACTCTCAGACAGTGCATTCCAGATCCTAAACACACACTGAACCTGCCTCCACCGCACTCTCAGACAGTGCATTCCAGATCCTAAACACACACTGAACCTGCCTCCACCACACTCTCAGACAGTGCATTCCAGATCCTAAACACTCACTGAACCTGCCTCCACCGCACTCTCAGACAGTGCATTCCAGATCCTAAACACTCACTGAACCTGCCTCCACCACACTCTCAGACAGTGTATTCAAGATTCTAAACACTCACTGAACCTGCCTCCACCACACTCTCAGACAGTGTATTCCAGATCCTAAGCACTCACTGAAACTGTCTCCACCGCACTCTCAGACAGTTCATTCCAGATCACAAACACTCACTGAACCTGCCTCCACCGCACTCTCAGACAGTGCATTCCAGATCCTAAACACTCACTGAACCTGCCTCCACCATACTCTCAGGCAGTGCATTCCAGATCCTAAACACTCACTGAACCTGCCTCCACCACACTCTCAGACAGTGCATTCCAGATCCTAAACACTCACTGAACCTGCCTCCACCATACTCTCAGGCAGTGCATTCCAGATCCTAAACACTCACTGAACCTGCCTCCACCACACTCTCAGACAGTGTATTGCAGGTTCTAAACACTCACTGAACCTGCCTCCACCACAATCTCAGACAGTGCATTCCAGATCCTAAACACTCACTGAACCTGCCTCCACCACACTCTCAGACAGTGTATTTCAGATCCTCAGCACTCACTGAACCTGCCTCCACCACACTCTCAGACAGTGCATTCCAGATCCTAAACACTCACTGAACCTGCCTCCACCATTCTCTCAGGCAGTGCATTCCAGATCCTAAACACTCACTGAACCTGCCTCCACCGCACTCTCAGACAGTGCATTCCAGATCCTAAACACTCACTGAACCTGCCTCCACCATACTCTCAGGCAGGGCATTCCAGATCCTAAACACTCACTGAACCTGCCTCCACCACACTCTCAGACAGTGCATTCCAGATCCTAAACACTCACTGAACCTGCCTCCACCATACTCTCAGGCAGTGCATTCCAGATCCTAAACACTCACTGAACCTGCCTCCACCACACTCTCAGACAGTGCATTCCAGATCCTAAACACTCACTGAACCTGCCTCCACCACACTCTCACGCAGTGCATTCCAGATCCTAAACACTCACTGAACCTGCCTCCACCACACTCTCAGACAGTGTATTGCAGGTTCTAAACACTCACTGAACCTGCCTCCACCACAATCTCAGACAGTTCATTCCAGATCACAAACACTCACTGAACCTGCCTCCACCGCACTCTCAGACAGTGCATTCCAGATCCGAAACACTCACTGAACCTGCCTCCCCCGCACTCTCAGGCAGTGCATTCCAGATCCTAAACACTCACTGAACCTGCCTCCACCACACTATCAGACAGTGCATTCCAGATCCTAAACACTCACTGAACCTGCCTCCACCATACTCTCAGGCAGTGCATTCCAGATCCTAAACACTCACTGAACCTGCATCCACCACATTCTCTGACAGTGCATTCCAGATCCTAAACACTCACTGAACCTGCCTGCACCACACTCTCAGACAGTGCATTCCAGATCCTAAACACTCACTGAACCTGCCTCCACCACACTCTCAGACAGTGCATTCCAGATCCTAAACACACACTGAACCTGCCTCCACCACACTCACAGACAGTGTATTCCAGATCCTAAACACTCACTGAACCTGCCTCCACCACACTCTCAGACAGTGCATTCCAGATCCTAAACACTCACTGAATCTGCCTCCACCACACTCTCAGACAGTGCATTCCAGATCCTAAACACTCACTGAACCTGCCTCCACCACACTCTCAGACAGTGTATTGCAGGTTCTAAACACTCACTGAACCTGCCTCCACCACAATCTCAGACAGTGCATTCCAGATCCTAAACACTCACTGAACCTGCCTCCACCACACTCTCAGACAGTGTATTTCAGATCCTCAGCACTCACTGAACCTGCCTCCACCGCACTCTCAGACAGTGCATTCCAGATCCTAAACACTCACTGAACCTGCCTCCACCATACTCTCAGGCAGTGCATTCCAGAGCCTAAACACTCACTGAACCTGCCTCCACCACACTCTCAGACAGTACATTCCAGATCCTAAACACACACTGAACCTGCCTCCACCACACTCTCAGACAGTACATTCCAGATCCTAAACACTCACTGAACCTGCCTCCACCACACTCTCAGACAGTACATTCCAGATCCTAAACACACACTGAACCTGCCTCCACCACACTTTCAGACAGAGTATTCCAGATCCTAAACACTCACTGAACCTGCCTCCACCACACTCTCAGACAGTACATTCCAGATCCTAAACACACACTGAACCTGCCTCCACCACACTCTCAGACAGTGCATTCCAGATCCTAAACACACACTGAACCTGCCTCCACCACACTCTCAGACAGTACATTCCAGATCCTAAACACTCACTGAACCTGCCTCCACCACACTCTCAGACAGTACATTCCAGATCCTAAACACACACTGAACCTGCCTCCACCACACTCTCAGACAGTGTATTCCAGATCCTAAACACTCACTGAACCTGCCTCCACCGCACTCTCATACTGTGCATTCCAGATCCTAAACACACACTGAACCTGCCTCCACCACACTCTCAGACAGTGCATTCCAGATCCTAAACACACACTGAACCTGCCTCCACCGCACTCTCATACTGTGCATTCCAGATCCTAAACACACACTGAACCTGCCTCCACCACACTCTCAGACAGTGCATTCCAGATCCTAAACACACACTGAACCTGCCTCCACCGCACTCTCAGACAGTGCATTCCAGATCCTAAACACACACTGAACCTGCCTCCACCGCACTCTCAGACAGTGCATTCCAGATCCTAAACACTCACTGAACCTGCCTCCACCGCACTCTCAGACAGTGCATTCCAGATCCTAAACACACACTGAACCTGCCTCCACCGCACTCTCAGACAGTGCATTCCAGATCCTAAACACTCACTGAACCTGCCTCCACCGCACTCTCAGACAGTGCATTCCAGATCCTAAACACACACTGAACCTGCCTCCACCGCACTCTCAGACAGTGCATTCCAGATCCTAAACACTCACTGAACCTGCCTCCACCACACTCTCAGACAGTGTTTTCAAGATTCTAAACACTCACTGAACCTGCCTCAACCACACTCTCAGACAGTGTATTCCAGATCCTAAGCACTCACTGAAACTGTCTCCACCGCACTCTCAGACAGTTCATTCCAGATCACAAACACTCACTGAACCTGCCTCCACCGCACTCTCAGACAGTGCATTCCAGATCCTAAACACTCACTGAACCTGCCTCCACCATACTCTCAGGCAGTGTATTCCAGATCCTAAACACTCACTGAACCTGCCTCCACCACACTCTCAGGCAGTGCATTCCAGATCCTAAACACTCACTGAACCTGCCTCCACCATACTCTCAGGCAGTGCATTCCAGATCCTAAACACTCACTGAAACTGCCTCCACCATACTCTCAGGCAGTGTATTCCAGATCCTAAACACTCACTGAACCTGCCTCCACCACACTCTCAGACAGTGCATTCCAGATCCTAAACACTCACTGAACCTGCCTCCACCATACTCTCAGGCAGTGCATTCCAGATCCTAAACACTCACTGAACCTGCCTCCACCACACTCTCAGACAGTGCATTCCAGATCCTAAACACTCACTGAACCTGCCTCCACCACACTCTCAGACAGTGCATTCCAGATCCTAAACACTCACTGAACCTGCCTCCACCACACTCTCAGACAGTGCATTCCAGATCCTAAACACTCACTGAACCTGCCTCCACCATACTCTCAGGCAGTGCATTCCAGATCCTAAACACTCACTGAACCTGCCTCCACCACACTCTCTGACAGTGTATTCCAGATCCTAAACACTCACTGAACCTGCCTCCACCATACTCTCAGGCAGTGCATTCCAGATCCTAAACACTCACTGAACCTGCCTCCACCACACTCTCAGACAGTGCATTCCAGATCCTAAACACTCACTGAACCTGCCTCCACCATACTCTCAGGCAGTGCATTCCAGATCCTAAACACTCACTGAACCTGCCTCCACCACACTCTCAGACAGTGTATTGCATGTTCTAAACACTCACTGAACCTGCCTCCACCACAATCTCAGACAGTGCATTCCAGATCCCAAACACTCACTGAACCTGCCTCCACCATTCTCTCAGGCAGTGCATTCCAGATCCTAAACACTCACTGAACCTGCCTCCACCGCACTCTCAGACAGTGCATTCCAGATCCTCAGCACTCACTGAACCTGCCTCCACCACACTCTCATACTGTGCATTCCAGATCCTAAACACTCACTGAACCTGCCTCCACCGCACTCTCAGACAGTGCATTCCAGATCCTAAACACACACTGAACCTGCCTCCACCGCACTCTCAGACAGTGCATTCCAGATCCTAAACACACACTGAACCTGCCTCCACCGCACTCTCAGACAGTGCATTCCAGATCCTAAACACACACTGAACCTGCCTCCACCGCACTCTCAGACAGTGCATTCCAGATCCTAAACACACACTGAACCTGCCTCCACCACACTCTCAGACAGTGCATTCCAGATCCTAAACACACACTGAACCTGCCTCCACCGCACTCTCAGACAGTGCATTCCAGATCCTAAACACACACTGAACCTGCCTCCACCACACTCTCAGACAGTGCATTCCAGATCCTAAACACTCACTGAACCTGCCTCCACCGCACTCTCAGACAGTGCATTCCAGATCCTAAACACACACTGAACCTGCCTCCACCGCACTCTCAGACAGTGCATTCCAGATCCTAAACACACACTGAACCTGCCTCCACCGCACTCTCAGACACTGTATTCCAGATCCTAAACACTCACTGAACCTGCCTCCACCGCACTCTCATACTGTGCATTCCAGATCCTAAACACTCACTGAACCTGCCTCCACCGCACTCTCAGACAGTGCATTCCAGATCCTAAACACACACTGAACCTGCCTCCACCGCACTCTCAGACACTGTATTCCAGATCCTAAACACTCACTGAACCTGCCTCCACCGCACTCTCATACTGTGCATTCCAGATCCTAAACACTCACTGAACCTGCCTCCACCGCACTCTCAGACAGTGCATTCCAGATCCTAAACACACACTGAACCTGCCTCCACCACACTCTCAGACAGTGCATTCCAGATCCTAAACACACACTGAACCTGCCTCCACCACACTCTCAGACAGTGCATTCCAGATCCTAAACACACACTGAACCTGCCTCCACCACACTCTCAGACAGTGCATTCCAGATCCTAAACACACACTGAACCTGCCTCCACCACACTCTCAGACAGTGCATTCCAGATCCTAAACACACACTGAACCTGCCTCCACCGCACTCTCAGACAGTGCATTCCAGATCCTAAACACACACTGAACCTGCCTCCACCGCACTCTCAGACAGTGCATTCCAGATCCTAAACACTCACTGAACCTGCCTCCACCGCACTCTCAGACAGTGCATTCCAGATCCTAAACACACACTGAACCTGCCTCCACCGCACTCTCAGACAGTGCATTCCAGATCCTAAACACTCACTGAACCTGCCTCCACCACACTCTCAGACAGTGTTTTCAAGATTCTAAACACTCACTGAACCTGCCTCCACCACACTCTCAGTGTATTCCAGATCCTAAGCACTCACTGAAACTGTCTCCACCGCACTCTCAGACAATTCATTCCAGATCACAAACACTCACTGAACCTGCCTCCACCGCACTCTCAGACAGTGCATTCCAGATCCTAAACACTCACTGAACCTGCCTCCACCATACTCTCAGGCAGTGGATTCCAGATCCTAAACACTCACTGAACCTGCCTCCACCACACTCTCAGGCAGTGCATTCCAGATCCTAAACACTCTCTGAACCTGCCTCCACCATACTCTCAGGCAGTGTATTCCAGATCCTAAACACTCACTGAACCTGCCTCCACCACACTCTCAGACAGTGCATTCCAGATCCTAAACACTCACTGAACCTGCCTCCACCACACTATCAGACAGTGCATTCCAGATCCGAAACACTCACTGAACCTGCCTCCACCACACTCTCAAACAGTGCATTCCAGATCCGAAACACTCACTGAACCTGCCTCCACCACACTCTCAAACAGTGCATTCCAGATCCTAAACACACACTGAACCTGCCTCCACCACACTCTCAGACATTGTATTCCAGATCCTAAACACTCACTGAACCTGCCTCCACCACACTCTCAAACAGTGCATTCCAGATCCTAAACACTGACTGAACCTGCCTCCACCATACTCTCAGGCAGTGCATTCCAGATCCTAAACACTCACTGAACCTGCCTCCACCATACTCTCAGGCAGTGCATTCCAGATCCTAAACACTCACTGAACCTGCCTCCACCATACTCTCAGGCAGTGTATTCCAGATCCTAAACACTCACTGAACCTGCCTCCACCACACTCTCAGACAGTGCATTCCAGATCCTAAACACTCACTGAATCTGCCTCCACCACACTCTCAGACAGTGCATTCCAGATCCTAAACACTCACTGAACCTGCCTCCACCACACTCTCAGACAGTGTATTGCAGGTTCTAAACACTCACTGAACCTGCCTCCACCACAATCTCAGACAGTGCATTCCAGATCCTAAACACTCACTGAACCTGCCTCCACCACACTCTCAGACACTGTATTTCAGATCCTCAGCACTCACTGAACCTACCTCCACCACACTCTCAGACAGTGCATTCCAGATCCTAAACACTCACTGAACCTGCCTCCACCATTCTCTCAGGCAGTGCATTCCAGATCCTAAACACTCACTGAACCTGCCTCCACCACACTCTCAGACAGTGCATTCCAGATCCTAAACACTCACTGAACCTGCCTCCACCATACTCTCAGGCAGTGCATTCCAGATCCTAAACACTCACTGAACCTGCCTCCACCACACTCTCAGACAGTGCATTCCAGATCCTAAACACTCACCTAACCTGCCTCCACAACACTCTCAGACAGTGCATTCCAGATCCTAAACACTCACTGAACCTGCCTCCACCACACTCTCAGACAGTGCATTCCAGATCCTAAACACTCACTGAACCTGCCTCCACCATACTCTCAGGCAGTGCATTCCAGATCCTAAACACTCACTGAACCTGCCTCCACCACACTCTCAGACAGTGTATTGCATGTTCTAAACACTCACTGAACCTGCCTCCACCACAATCTCAGACAGTGCATTCCAGATCCTAAACACTCACTGAACCTGCCTCCACCACACTCTCAGACAGTGTATTGCATGTTCTAAACACTCACTGAACCTGCCTCCACCACAATCTCAGACAGTGTATTTCAGATCCTCAGCACTCACTGAACCTGCCTCCACCACACTCTCAGACAGTGCATTCCAGATCCTAAACACTCACTGAACCTGCCTCCACCATTCTCTCAGGCAGTGCATTCCAGATCCTAAACACTCACTGAACCTGCCTCCACCGCACTCTCAGACAGTGCATTCCAGATCCTAAACACTCACTGAACCTGCCTCCACCATACTCTCAGGCAGGGCATTCCAGATCCTAAACACTCACTGAACCTGCCTCCACCACACTCTCAGACAGTGTATTGCAGGTTCTAAACACTCACTGAACCTGCCTCCACCACAATCTCAGACAGTGCATTCCAGATCCTAAACACTCACTGAACCTGCCTCCACCACACTCTCAGACAGTGTATTTCAGATCCTCAGCACTCACTGAACCTACCTCCACCACACTCTCAGACAGTGCATTCCAGATCCTAAACACTCACTGAACCTGCCTCCACCACACTCTCAGACAGTACATTCCAGATCCTAAACACACACTGAACCTGCCTCCACCACACTTTCAGACAGAGTATTCCAGATCCTAAACACTCACTGAACCTGCCTCCACCACACTCTCAGACAGTACATTCCAGATCCTAAACACACACTGAACCTGCCTCCACCACACTCTCAGACAGTGCATTCCAGATCCTAAACACACACTGAACCTGCCTCCACCACACTCTCAGACAGTACATTCCAGATCCTAAACACTCACTGAACCTGCCTCCACCACACTCTCAGACAGTACATTCCAGATCCTAAACACACACTGAACCTGCCTCCACCACACTCTCAGACAGTGTATTCCAGATCCTAAACACTCACTGAACCTGCGTCCACCGCACTCTCATACTGTGCATTCCAGATCCTAAACACACACTGAACCTGCCTCCACCACACTCTCAGACAGTGCATTCCAGATCCTAAACACACACTGAACCTGCCTCCACCGCACTCTCATACTGTGCATTCCAGATCCTAAACACACACTGAACCTGCCTCCACCACACTCTCAGACAGTGCATTCCAGATCCTAAACACACACTGAACCTGCCTCCACCGCACTCTCAGACAGTGCATTCCAGATCCTAAACACACACTGAACCTGCCTCCACCGCACTCTCAGACAGTGCATTCCAGATCCTAAACACTCACTGAACCTGCCTCCACCGCACTCTCAGACAGTGCATTCCAGATCCTAAACACACACTGAACCTGCCTCCACCGCACTCTCAGACAGTGCATTCCAGATCCTAAACACTCACTGAACCTGCCTCCACCGCACTCTCAGACAGTGCATTCCAGATCCTAAACACACACTGAACCTGCCTCCACCGCACTCTCAGACAGTGCATTCCAGATCCTAAACACTCACTGAACCTGCCTCCACCACACTCTCAGACAGTGTTTTCAAGATTCTAAACACTCACTGAACCTGCCTCAACCACACTCTCAGACA
Organism: Heterodontus francisci; assembly: GCF_036365525.1. NCBI lineage: Eukaryota > Metazoa > Chordata > Chondrichthyes > Heterodontiformes > Heterodontidae > Heterodontus > Heterodontus francisci. The sequence continues at coordinate 3,953,785 of NC_090374.1, read as the reverse complement.
GTGTATTCCAGATCCTAAGCACTCACTGAAACTGTCTCCACCGCACTCTCAGACAGTTCATTCCAGATCACAAACACTCACTGAACCTGCCTCCACCGCACTCTCAGACAGTGCATTCCAGATCCTAAACACTCACTGAACCTGCCTCCACCATACTCTCAGGCAGTGTATTCCAGATCCTAAACACTCACTGAACCTGCCTCCACCACACTTTCAGACAGAGTATTCCAGATCCTAAACACTCACTGAACCTGCCTCCACCACACTCTCAGACAGTACATTCCAGATCCTAAACACACACTGAACCTGCCTCCACCACACTCTCAGACAGTGCATTCCAGATCCTAAACACACACTGAACCTGCCTCCACCACACTCTCAGACAGTACATTCCAGATCCTAAACACTCACTGAACCTGCCTCCACCACACTCTCAGACAGTACATTCCAGATCCTAAACACACACTGAACCTGCCTCCACCACACTCTCAGACAGTGTATTCCAGATCCTAAACACTCACTGAACCTGCCTCCACCGCACTCTCATACTGTGCATTCCAGATCCTAAACACACACTGAACCTGCCTCCACCACACTCTCAGACAGTGCATTCCAGATCCTAAACACACACTGAACCTGCCTCCACCGCACTCTCATACTGTGCATTCCAGATCCTAAACACACACTGAACCTGCCTCCACCGCACTCTCAGACAGTGCATTCCAGATCCTAAACACACACTGAACCTGCCTCCACCGCACTCTCAGACAGTGCATTCCAGATCCTAAACACTCACTGAACCTGCCTCCACCGCACTCTCAGACAGTGCATTCCAGATCCTAAACACACACTGAACCTGCCTCCACCGCACTCTCAGACAGTGCATTCCAGATCCTAAACACTCACTGAACCTGCCTCCACCGCACTCTCAGACAGTGCATTCCAGATCCTAAACACACACTGAACCTGCCTCCACCGCACTCTCAGACAGTGCATTCCAGATCCTAAACACTCACTGAACCTGCCTCCACCACACTCTCAGACAGTGTTTTCAAGATTCTAAACACTCACTGAACCTGCCTCCACCACACTCTCAGACAGTGTATTCCAGATCCTAAGCACTCACTGAAACTGTCTCCACCGCACTCTCAGACAGTTCATTCCAGATCACAAACACTCACTGAACCTGCCTCCACCGCACTCTCAGACAGTGCATTCCAGATCCTAAACACTCACTGAACCTGCCTCCACCATTCTCTCAGGCAGTGTATTCCAGATCCTAAACACTCACTGAACCTGCCTCCACCACACTCTCAGGCAGTGCATTCCAGATCCTAAACACTCACTGAACCTGCCTCCACCATACTCTCAGGCAGTGCATTCCAGATCCTAAACACTCACTGAAACTGCCTCCACCATACTCTCAGGCAGTGTATTCCAGATCCTAAACACTCACTGAACCTGCCTCCACCACACTCTCAGACAGTGCATTCCAGATCCTAAACACTCACTGAATCTGCCTCCACCACACTCTCAGACAGTGCATTCCAGATCCTAAACACTCACTGAACCTGCCTCCACCACACTCTCAGACAGTGTATTGCAGGTTCTAAACACTCACTGAACCTGCCTCCACCACAATCTCAGACAGTGCATTCCAGATCCTAAACACTCACTGAACCTGCCTCCACCGCACTCTCAGACAGTGCATTCCAGATCCTAAACACACACTGAACCTGCCTCCACCGCACTCTCAGACAGTGCATTCCAGATCCTAAACACTCACTGAACCTGCCTCCACCACACTCTCAGACAGTGTTTTCAAGATTCTAAACACTCACTGAACCTGCCTCAACCACACTCTCAGACAGTGTATTCCAGATCCTAAGCACTCACTGAAACTGTCTCCACCGCACTCTCAGACAGTTCATTCCAGATCACAAACACTCACTGAACCTGCCTCCACCGCACTCTCAGACAGTGCATTCCAGATCCTAAACACTCACTGAACCTGCCTCCACCATACTCTCAGGCAGTGTATTCCAGATCCTAAACACTCACTGAACCTGCCTCCACCACACTTTCAGACAGAGTATTCCAGATCCTAAACACTCACTGAACCTGCCTCCACCACACTCTCAGACAGTACATTCCAGATCCTAAACACACACTGAACCTGCCTCCACCACACTCTCAGACAGTGCATTCCAGATCCTAAACACACACTGAACCTGCCTCCACCACACTCTCAGACAGTACATTCCAGATCCTAAACACTCACTGAACCTGCCTCCACCACACTCTCAGACAGTACATTCCAGATCCTAAACACACACTGAACCTGCCTCCACCACACTCTCAGACAGTGTATTCCAGATCCTAAACACTCACTGAACCTGCCTCCACCGCACTCTCATACTGTGCATTCCAGATCCTAAACACACACTGAACCTGCCTCCACCACACTCTCAGACAGTGCATTCCAGATCCTAAACACACACTGAACCTGCCTCCACCGCACTCTCATACTGTGCATTCCAGATCCTAAACACACACTGAACCTGCCTCCACCGCACTCTCAGACAGTGCATTCCAGATCCTAAACACACACTGAACCTGCCTCCACCGCACTCTCAGACAGTGCATTCCAGATCCTAAACACTCACTGAACCTGCCTCCACCGCACTCTCAGACAGTGCATTCCAGATCCTAAACACACACTGAACCTGCCTCCACCGCACTCTCAGACAGTGCATTCCAGATCCTAAACACTCACTGAACCTGCCTCCACCGCACTCTCAGACAGTGCATTCCAGATCCTAAACACACACTGAACCTGCCTCCACCGCACTCTCAGACAGTGCATTCCAGATCCTAAACACTCACTGAACCTGCCTCCACCACACTCTCAGACAGTGTTTTCAAGATTCTAAACACTCACTGAACCTGCCTCCACCACACTCTCAGACAGTGTATTCCAGATCCTAAGCACTCACTGAAACTGTCTCCACCGCACTCTCAGACAGTTCATTCCAGATCACAAACACTCACTGAACCTGCCTCCACCGCACTCTCAGACAGTGCATTCCAGATCCTAAACACTCACTGAACCTGCCTCCACCATACTCTCAGGCAGTGTATTCCAGATCCTAAACACTCACTGAACCTGCCTCCACCACACTCTCAGGCAGTGCATTCCAGATCCTAAACACTCACTGAACCTGCCTCCACCATACTCTCAGGCAGTGCATTCCAGATCCTAAACACTCACTGAAACTGCCTCCACCATACTCTCAGGCAGTGTATTCCAGATCCTAAACACTCACTGAACCTGCCTCCACCACACTCTCAGACAGTGCATTCCAGATCCTAAACACTCACTGAATCTGCCTCCACCACACTCTCAGACAGTGCATTCCAGATCCTAAACACTCACTGAACCTGCCTCCACCACACTCTCAGACAGTGTATTGCAGGTTCTAAACACTCACTGAACCTGCCTCCACCACAATCTCAGACAGTGCATTCCAGATCCTAAACACTCACTGAACCTGCCTCCACCACACTCTCAGACACTGTATTTCAGATCCTCAGCACTCACTGAACCTACCTCCACCACACTCTCAGACAGTGCATTCCAGATCCTAAACACTCACTGAACCTGCCTCCACCATTCTCTCAGGCAGTGCATTCCAGATCCTAAACACTCACTGAACCTGCCTCCACCACACTCTCAGACAGTGCATTCCAGATCCTAAACACTCACTGAACCTGCCTCCACCATACTCTCAGGCAGTGCATTCCAGATCCTAAACACTCACTGAACCTGCCTCCACCACACTCTCAGACAGTGCATTCCAGATCCTAAACACTCACTGAACCTGCCTCCACCACACTCTCAGACAGTGCATTCCAGATCCTAAACACTCACTGAACCTGCCTCCACCATACTCTCAGGCAGTGCATTCCAGATCCTAAACACTCACTGAACCTGCCTCCACCACACTCTCAGACAGTGCATTCCAGATCCTAAACACTCACTGAACCTGCCTCCACCATACTCTCAGGCAGTGCATTCCAGATCCTAAACACTCACTGAACCTGCCTCCACCACACTCTCAGACAGTGTATTGCATGTTCTAAACACTCACTGAACCTGCCTCCACCACAATCTCAGACAGTGCATTCCAGATCCCAAACACTCACTGAACCTGCCTCCACCATTCTCTCAGGCAGTGCATTCCAGATCCTAAACACTCACTGAACCTGCCTCCACCGCACTCTCAGACAGTGCATTCCAGATCCTCAGCACTCACTGAACCTGCCTCCACCACACTCTCATACTGTGCATTCCAGATCCTAAACACTCACTGAACCTGCCTCCACCGCACTCTCAGACAGTGCATTCCAGATCCTAAACACACACTGAACCTGCCTCCACCGCACTCTCAGACAGTGCATTCCAGATCCTAAACACACACTGAACCTGCCTCCACCGCACTCTCAGACAGTGCATTCCAGATCCTAAACACACACTGAACCTGCCTCCACCACACTCTCAGACAGTGCATTCCAGATCCTAAACACACACTGAACCTGCCTCCACCGCACTCTCAGACAGTGCATTCCAGATCCTAAACACACACTGAACCTGCCTCCACCACACTCTCAGACAGTGCATTCCAGATCCTAAACACTCACTGAACCTGCCTCCACCGCACTCTCATACTGTGCATTCCAGATCCTAAACACTCACTGAACCTGCCTCCACCGCACTCTCAGACAGTGCATTCCAGATCCTAAACACACACTGAACCTGCCTCCACCACACTCTCAGACAGTGCATTCCAGATCCTAAACACTCACTGAACCTGCCTCCACCGCACTCTCAGACAGTGCATTCCAGATCCTAAACACAAACTGAACCTGCCTCCACCACACTCTCAGACAGTGCATTCCAGATCCTAAACACTCACTGAACCTGCCTCCACCGCACTCTCAGACAGTGCATTCCAGATCCTAAACACACACTGAACCTGCCTCCACCACACTCTCAGACAGTGCATTCCAGATCCTAAACACTCACTGAACCTGCCTCCACCGCACTCTCAGACACTGTATTCCAGATCCTAAACACTCACTGAACCTGCCTCCACCGCACTCTCATACTGTGCATTCCAGATCCTAAACACTCACTGAACCTGCCTCCACCGCACTCTCAGACAGTGCATTCCAGATCCTAAACACACACTGAACCTGCCTCCACCACACTCTCAGACAGTGCATTCCAGATCCTAAACACACACTGAACCTGCCTCCACCGCACTCTCATACTGTGCATTCCAGATCCTAAACACTCACTGAACCTGCCTCCACCGCACTCTCAGACAGTGCATTCCAGATCCTAAACACACACTGAACCTGCCTCCACCGCACTCTCAGACAGTGCATTCCAGATCCTAAACACTCACTGAACCTGCCTCCACCGCACTCTCAGACAGTGCATTCCAGATCCTAAACACACACTGAACCTGCCTCCACCGCACTCTCAGACAGTGCATTCCAGATCCTAAACACTCACTGAACCTGCCTCCACCACACTCTCAGACAGTGTTTTCAAGATTCTAAACACTCACTGAACCTGCCTCCACCACACTCTCAGTGTATTCCAGATCCTAAGCACTCACTGAAACTGTCTCCACCGCACTCTCAGACAATTCATTCCAGATCACAAACACTCACTGAACCTGCCTCCACCGCACTCTCAGACAGTGCATTCCAGATCCTAAACACTCACTGAACCTGCCTCCACCATACTCTCAGGCAGTGCATTCCAGATCCTAAACACTCACTGAACCTGCCTCCACCACACTCTCAGGCAGTGCATTCCAGATCCTAAACACTCTCTGAACCTGCCTCCACCATACTCTCAGGCAGTGTATTCCAGATCCTAAACACTCACTGAACCTGCCTCCACCACACTCTCAGACAGTGCATTCCAGATCCTAAACACTCACTGAACCTGCCTCCACCACACTATCAGACAGTGCATTCCAGATCCTAAACACTCACTGAACCTGCCTCCACCATACTCTCAGGCAGTGCATTCCAGATCCTAAACACTCACTGAACCTGCCTCCACCATACTCTCAGGCAGTGCATTCCAGATCCTAAACACTCACTGAACAAGCCTCCACCATACTCTCAGGCAGTGTATTCCAGATCCTAAACACTCACTGAACCTGCCTCCACCACACTCTCAGACAGTGCATTCCAGATCCTAAACACTCACTGAATCTGCCTCCACCACACTCTCAGACAGTGCATTCCAGATCCTAAACACTCACTGAACCTGCCTCCACCACACTCTCAGACAGTGTATTGCAGGTTCTAAACACTCACTGAACCTGCCTCCACCACAATCTCAGACAGTGCATTCCAGATCCTAAACACTCACTGAACCTGCCTCCACCACACTCTCAGACACTGTATTTCAGATCCTCAGCACTCACTGAACCTACCTCCACCACACTCTCAGACAGTGCATTCCAGATCCTAAACACTCACTGAACCTGCCTCCACCATTCTCTCAGGCAGTGCATTCCAGATCCTAAACACTCACTGAACCTGCCTCCACCACACTCTCAGACAGTGCATTCCAGATCCTAAACACTCACTGAACCTGCCTCCACCATACTCTCAGGCAGTGCATTCCAGATCCTAAACACTCACTGAACCTGCCTCCACCACACTCTCAGACAGTGCATTCCAGATCCTAAACACTCACCTAACCTGCCTCCACAACACTCTCAGACAGTGCATTCCAGATCCTAAACACTCACTGAACCTGCCTCCACCACACTCTCAGACAGTGCATTCCAGATCCTAAACACTCACTGAACCTGCCTCCACCATACTCTCAGGCAGTGCATTCCAGATCCTAAACACTCACTGAACCTGCCTCCACCACACTCTCAGACAGTGTATTGCATGTTCTAAACACTCACTGAACCTGCCTCCACCACAATCTCAGACAGTGCATTCCAGATCCTAAACACTCACTGAACCTGCCTCCACCACACTCTCAGACAGTGTATTGCATATTCTAAACACTCACTGAACCTGCCTCCACCACAATCTCAGACAGTGCATTCCAGATCCTAAACACTCACTGAACCTGCCTCCACCATTCTCTCAGGCAGTGCATTCCAGATCCTAAACACTCACTGAACCTGCCTCCACCACACTCTCAGACAGTGTATTGCATGTTCTAAACACTCACTGAACCTGCCTCCACCACAATCTCAGACAGTGCATTCCAGATCCTAAACACTCACTGAACCTGCCTCCACCATACTCTCAGACAGTGTATTGCATGTTCTAAACACTCACTGAACCTGCCTCCACCACAATCTCAGACAGTGCATTCCAGATCCTAAACACTCACTGAACCTGCCTCCACCATTCTCTCAGGCAGTGCATTCCAGATCCTAAACACTCACTGAACCTGCCTCCACCGCACTCTCATACTGTGCATTCCAGATCCTAAACACTCACTGAACCTGCCTCCACCGCACTCTCAGACAGTGCATTCCAGATCCTAAACACACACTGAACCTGCCCCCACCGCACTCTCATACTGTGCATTCCAGATCCTAAACACTCACTGAACCTGCCTCCACCGCACTCTCAGACAGTGTATTCCAGATCCTAAACACTCACTGAACCTGCCTCCACCGCACTCTCATACTGTGCATTCCAGATCCTAAACACTCACTGAACCTGCCTCCACCGCACTCTCAGACAGTGCATTCCAGATCCTAAACACTCACTGAACCTGCCTCCACCGCACTCTCAGACAGTGCATTCCAGATCCTAAACTCACACTGAACCTGCCTCCACCGCACTCTCAGACAGTGCATTCCAGATCCTAAACACTCACTGAACCTGCCTCCACCGCACTCTCAGACAGTGCATTCCAGATCCTAAACACACACTGAACCTGCCTCCACCGCACTCTCAGACAGTGCATTCCAGATCCTAAACACTCACTGAACCTGCCTCCACCACACTCTCAGACAGTGTTTTCAAGATTCTAAACACTCACTGAACCTGCCTCCACCACACTCTCAGACAGTGTATTCCAGATCCTAAGCACTCACTGAAACTGTCTCCACCGCACTCTCAGACAGTTCATTCCAGATCACAAACACTCACTGAACCTGCCACCACCGCACTCTCAGACAGTGCATTCCAGATCCTAAACACTCACTGAACCTGCCTCCACCATACTCTCAGGCAGTGCATTCCAGATCCTAAACACTCACTGAACCTGCCTCCACCACACTCTCAGACAGTGCATTCCAGATCCTAAACACTCACTGAACCTGCCTCCACCACATTCTCAGACAGTGCATTCCAGGTCCTAAACACTCACTGAACCTGCCTGCACCACACTCTCAGACAGTGCATTCCAGATCCTAAACACTCACTGAACCTGCCTGCACCACACTCTCAGACAGTGCATTCCAGATCCTAAACACTCACTGAACCTGCCTCCACCACACTCTCAGACAGTGCATTCCAGATCCTAAACACACAATGAACCTGCCTCCACCACACTCACAGACAGTGTATTCCAGATCCTAAACACTCACTGAACCTGCCTCCACCACACTCTCAGACAGTGTATTGCAGGTTCTAAACACTCACTGAACCTGCCTCCACCACAATCTCAGACAGTGCATTCCAGATCCTAAACACTCACTGAACCTGCCTCCACCACACTCTCAGACACTGTATTTCAGATCCTCAGCACTCACTGAACCTGCCTCCACCACACTCTCAGACACTGTATTTCAGATCCTCAACACTCACTGAACCTGCCTCCACCACACTCTGAGACAGTGCATTCCAGATCCTAAACACTCACTGAACCTGCCTCCACCATTCTCTCAGGCAGTGCATTCCAGATCCTAAACACTCACTGAACCTGCCTCCACCACACTCTCAGACAGTGCATTCCAGATCCTAAACACTCACTGAACCTGCCTCCACCATACTCTCAGGCAGTGCATTCCAGATCCTAAACACTCACTGAACCTGCCTCCACCACACTCTCAGACACTGTATTTCAGATCCTCAACACTCACTGAACCTGCCTCCACCACACTCTGAGACAGTGCATTCCAGATCCTAAACACTCACTGAACCTGCCTCCACCATTCTCTCAGGCAGTGCATTCCAGATCCTAAACACTCACTGAACCTGCCTCCACCACACTCTCAGACAGTGCATTCCAGATCCTAAACACTCACTGATCCTGCCTCCACCACACTCTCAGACAGTGCATTCCAGATCCTAAACACTCACTGAACCTGCCTCCACCATTCTCTCAGGCAGTGCATTCCAGATCCTAAACACTCACTGAACCTGCCTCCACCATTCTCTCAGGCAGTGCAGTCCAGATCCTAAACACTCACTGAACCTGCCTCCACCATACTCTCAGACAGTGCATTCCAGATCCTAAACACTCACCTAACCTGCCTCCACAACACTCTCAGACAGTGCATTCCAGATCCTAAACACTCACTGAACCTGCCTCCACCACACTCTCAGACAGGGCATTCCAGATCCTAAACACACACTGAACCTGCCTCCACCACACTCTCAGACAGTGCATTCCAGATCCTAAACACTCACTGAACCTGCCTCCACCACACTCTCAGACAGTGCATCCAGATCCTAAACACTCACTGAACCTGCCTCCACCATACTCTCAGGCAGTGCATTCCAGATCCTAAACACTCACTGAACCTGCCTCCACAATACTCTCACGCAGTGCATTCCAGATCCTAAACACTCACTGAACCTGCCTCCACCACACTCTCAGACAGTGTATTGCAGGTTCTAAACACTCACTGAACCTGCCTCCACCACACTCTCAGACAGTGCATTCCAGATCCTAAACACTCACTGAACCTGCCTCCACCACACTCTGAGACAGTGCATTCCAGATCCTAAACACACACTGAACCTGCCTCCACCACACTCTCAGACAGTGTATTGCAGGTTCTAAACACTCACTGAACCTGCCTCCACCATACTCTCAGGCAGTGCATTCCAGATCCTAAACACTCACTGAACCTGCCTCCACCATACTCTCAGGCAGTGTATTCCAGATCCTAAACACTCACTGAACCTGCCTCCACCACACTCTCAGACAGTGCATTCCAGATCCTAAACACTCACTGAATCTGCCTCCACCACACTCTCAGACAGTGCATTCCAGATCCTAAACACTCACTGAACCTGCCTCCACCACACTCTCAGACAGTGCATTCCAGATCCTAAACACTCACTGAACCTGCCTCCACCACACTCTCAGACACTGTATTTCAGATCCTCAGCACTCACTGAACCTACCTCCACCACACTCTCAGACAGTGCATTCCAGATCCTAAACACTCACTGAACCTGCCTCCACCATTCTCTCAGGCAGTGCATTCCAGATCCTAAACACTCACTGAACCTGCCTCCACCACACTCTCAGACAGTGCATTCCAGATCCTAAACACTCACTGAACCTGCCTCCACCATTCTCTCAGACAGTGCATTCCAGATCCTAAACACTCACTGAACCTGCCTCCACCATTCTCTCAGGCAGTGCATTCCAGATCCTAAACACTCACTGAACCTGCCTCCACCACAATCTCAGACAGTGCATTCCAGATCCTAAACACTCACTGAACCTGCCTCCACCACACTCTCAGACACTGTATTTCAGATCCTCAGCACTCACTGAACCTACCTCCACCACACTCTCAGACAGTGCATTCCAGATCCTAAACACTCACTGAACCTGCCTCCACCATTCTCTCAGGCAGTGCATTCCAGATCCTAAACACTCACTGAACCTGCCTCCACCACACTCTCAGACAGTGCATTCCAGATCCTAAACACTCACTGAACCTGCCTCCACCATACTCTCAGGCAGTGCATTCCAGATCCTAAACACTCACTGAACCTGCCTCCACCACACTCTCAGACAGTGCATTCCAGATCCTAAACACTCACTGAACCTGCCTCCACAACACTCTCAGACAGTGCATTCCAGATCCTAAACACTCACTGAACCTGCCTCCACCACACTCTCAGACAGTGCATTCCAGATCCTAAACACTCACTGAACCTGCCTCCACCACATTCTCAGACAGTGCATTCCAGATCCTAAACACTCACTGAACCTGCCTGCACCACACTCTCAGACAGTGCATTCCAGATCCTAAACACTCACTGAACCTGCCTGCACCACACTCTCAGACAGTGCATTCCAGATCCTAAACACTCACTGAACCTGCCTCCACCACACTCTCAGACAGTGCATTCCAGATCCTAAACACACAATGAACCTGCCTCCACCACACTCACAGACAGTGTATTCCAGATCCTAAACACTCACTGAACCTGCCTCCACCACACTCTCAGACAGTGTATTGCAGGTTCTAAACACTCACTGAACCTGCCTCCACCACAATCTCAGACAGTGCATTCCAGATCCTAAACACTCACTGAACCTGCCTCCACCACACTCTCAGACACTGTATTTCAGATCCTCAGCACTCACTGAACCTACCTCCACCACACTCTGAGACAGTGCATTCCAGATCCTAAACACTCACTGATCCTGCCTCCACCACACTCTCAGGCAGTGCAGTCCAGATCCTAAACACTCACTGAACCTGCCTCCACCACACTCTCAGACAGTGCATTCCAGATCCGAAACACACACTGAACCTGCCTCCACCACACTCTCAGACAGTGCATTCCAGATCCTAAACACTCACTGAACCTGCCTCCACCACACTCTCAGACAGTGCATTCCAGATCCTAAACACACAATGAACCTGCCTCCACCACACTCACAGACAGTGTATTCCAGATCCTAAACACTCACTGAACCTGCCTCCACCACACTCTCAGACAGTGTATTGCAGGTTCTAAACACTCACTGAACCTGCCTCCACCACAATCTCAGACAGTGCATTCCAGATCCTAAACACTCACTGAACCTGCCTCCACCACACTCTCAGACACTGTATTTCAGATCCTCAGCACTCACTGAACCTACCTCCACCACACTCTGAGACAGTGCATTCCAGATCCTAAACACTCACTGATCCTGCCTCCACCACACTCTCAGGCAGTGCAGTCCAGATCCTAAACACTCACTGAACCTGCCTCCACCACACTCTCAGACAGTGCATTCCAGATCCGAAACACACACTGAACCTGCCTCCACCACACTCTCAGACAGTGCATTCCAGATCCTAAACACTCACTGAACCTGCCTCCACCACACTCTCAGACAGTGCATTCCAGATCCTAAACACTCACTGAACCTGCCTCCACCATTCTCTCAGGCAGTGCATTCCAGATCCTAAACACTCACTGAACCTGCCTCCACCATTCTCTCAGGCAGTGCAGTCCAGATCCTAAACACTCACTGAACCTGCCTCCACCATACTCTCAGACAGTGCATTCCAGATCCTAAACACTCACCTAACCTGCCTCCACAACACTCTCAGACAGTGCATTCCAGATCCTAAACACTCACTGAACCTGCCTCCACCACACTCTCAGACAGGGCATTCCAGATCCTAAACACACACTGAACCTGCCTCCACCACACTCTCAGACAGTGCATTCCAGATCCTAAACACTCACTGAACCTGCCTCCACCACACTCTCAGACAGTGCATTCCAGATCCTAAACACTCACTGAACCTGCCTCCACCATACTCTCAGGCAGTGCATTCCAGATCCTAAACACTCACTGAACCTGCCTCCACAATACTCTCACGCAGTGCATTCCAGATCCTAAACACTCACTGAACCTGCCTCCACCACACTCTCAGACAGTGTATTGCAGGTTCTAAACACTCACTGAACCTGCCTCCACCACACTCTCAGACAGTGCATTCCAGATCCTAAACACTCACTGAACCTGCCTCCACCACACTCTGAGACAGTGCATTCCAGATCCTAAACACACACTGAACCTGCCTCCACCACACTCTCAGACAGTGTATTGCAGGTTCTAAACACTCACTGAACCTGCCTCCACCATACTCTCAGGCAGTGCATTCCAGATCCTAAACACTCACTGAACCTGCCTCCACCATACTCTCAGGCAGTGTATTCCAGATCCTAAACACTCACTGAACCTGCCTCCACCACACTCTCAGACAGTGCATTCCAGATCCTAAACACTCACTGAATCTGCCTCCACCACACTCTCAGACAGTGCATTCCAGATCCTAAACACTCACTGAACCTGCCTCCACCACACTCTCAGACAGTGCATTCCAGATCCTAAACACTCACTGAACCTGCCTCCACCACACTCTCAGACACTGTATTTCAGATCCTCAGCACTCACTGAACCTACCTCCACCACACTCTCAGACAGTGCATTCCAGATCCTAAACACTCACTGAACCTGCCTCCACCATTCTCTCAGGCAGTGCATTCCAGATCCTAAACACTCACTGAACCTGCCTCCACCACACTCTCAGACAGTGCATTCCAGATCCTAAACACTCACTGAACCTGCCTCCACCATTCTCTCAGACAGTGCATTCCAGATCCTAAACACTCACTGAACCTGCCTCCACCATTCTCTCAGGCAGTGCATTCCAGATCCTAAACACTCACTGAACCTGCCTCCACCACAATCTCAGACAGTGCATTCCAGATCCTAAACACTCACTGAACCTGCCTCCACCACACTCTCAGACACTGTATTTCAGATCCTCAGCACTCACTGAACCTACCTCCACCACACTCTCAGACAGTGCATTCCAGATCCTAAACACTCACTGAACCTGCCTCCACCATTCTCTCAGGCAGTGCATTCCAGATCCTAAACACTCACTGAACCTGCCTCCACCACACTCTCAGACAGTGCATTCCAGATCCTAAACACTCACTGAACCTGCCTCCACCATACTCTCAGGCAGTGCATTCCAGATCCTAAACACTCACTGAACCTGCCTCCACCACACTCTCAGACAGGGCATTCCAGATCCTAAACACACACTGAACCTGCCTCCACCACACTCTCAGGCAGTGCATTCCAGATCCTAAACACTCACTGAACCTGCCTCCACCACACTCTCAGACAGTGCATTCCAGATCCTAAACACTCACTGAACCTGCCTCCACCACACTCTCAGGCAGTGCATTCCAGATCCTAAACACTCACTGAACCTGCCTCCACCACACTCTCAGGCAGTGCATTCCAGATCCTAAACACTCACTGAACCTGCCTCCACCACACTCTCAGGCAGTGCATTCCAGTTCCTAAACACTCACTGATCCTGCCTCCACCACACTCTCAGACAGTGCATTCCAGATCCTAAACACTCACTGAACCTGCCTCCACCATTCTCTCAGGCAGTGCATTCCAGATCCTAAACACTCACTGAACCTGCCTCCACCATTCTCTCAGGCAGTGCAGTCCAGATCCTAAACACTCACTGAACCTGCCTCCACCATACTCTCAGACAGTGCATTCCAGATCCTAAACACTCACCTAACCTGCCTCCACAACACTCTCAGACAGTGCATTCCAGATCCTAAACACTCACTGAACCTGCCTCCACCACACTCTCAGACAGGGCATTCCAGATCCTAAACACACACTGAACCTGCCTCCACCACACTCTCAGACAGTGCATTCCAGATCATAAACACTCACTGAACCTGCCTCCACCACACTCTCAGACAGTGCATTCCAGATCCTAAACACTCACTGAACCTGCCTCCACCATACTCTCAGGCAGTGCATTCCAGATCCTAAACACTCACTGAACCTGCCTCCACAATACTCTCACGCAGTGCATTCCAGATCCTAAACACTCACTGAACCTGCCTCCACCACACTCTCAGACAGTGTATTGCAGGTTCTAAACACTCACTGAACCTGCCTCCACCACACTCTCAGACAGTGCATTCCAGATCCTAAACACTCACTGAACCTGCCTCCACCACACTCTGAGACAGTGCATTCCAGATCCTAAACACACACTGAACCTGCCTCCACCACACTCTCAGACAGTGTATTGCAGGTTCTAAACACTCACTGAACCTGCCTCCACCATACTCTCAGGCAGTGCATTCCAGATCCTAAACACTCACTGAACCTGCCTCCACCATACTCTCAGGCAGTGTATTCCAGATCCTAAACACTCACTGAACCTGCCTCCACCACACTCTCAGACAGTGCATTCCAGATCCTAAACACTCACTGAATCTGCCTCCACCACACTCTCAGACAGTGCATTCCAGATCCTAAACACTCACTGAACCTGCCTCCACCACACTCTCAGACAGTGCATTCCAGATCCTAAACACTCACTGAACCTGCCTCCACCACACTCTCAGACACTGTATTTCAGATCCTCAGCACTCACTGAACCTACCTCCACCACACTCTCAGACAGTGCATTCCAGATCCTAAACACTCACTGAACCTGCCTCCACCATTCTCTCAGGCAGTGCATTCCAGATCCTAAACACTCACTGAACCTGCCTCCACCACACTCTCAGACAGTGCATTCCAGATCCTAAACACTCACTGAACCTGCCTCCACCATTCTCTCAGACAGTGCATTCCAGATCCTAAACACTCACTGAACCTGCCTCCACCATTCTCTCAGGCAGTGCATTCCAGATCCTAAACACTCACTGAACCTGCCTCCACCACAATCTCAGACAGTGCATTCCAGATCCTAAACACTCACTGAACCTGCCTCCACCACACTCTCAGACACTGTATTTCAGATCCTCAGCACTCACTGAACCTACCTCCACCACACTCTCAGACAGTGCATTCCAGATCCTAAACACTCACTGAACCTGCCTCCACCATTCTCTCAGGCAGTGCATTCCAGATCCTAAACACTCACTGAACCTGCCTCCACCACACTCTCAGACAGTGCATTCCAGATCCTAAACACTCACTGAACCTGCCTCCACCATACTCTCAGGCAGTGCATTCCAGATCCTAAACACTCACTGAACCTGCCTCCACCACACTCTCAGACAGTGCATTCCAGATCCTAAACACTCACCTAACCTGCCTCCACAACACTCTCAGACAGTGCATTCCAGATCCTAAACACTCACTGAACCTGCCTCCACCACACTCTCAGACAGTGCATTCCAGATCCTAAACACTCACTGAACCTGCCTCCACCATACTCTCAGGCAGTGCATTCCAGATCCTAAACACTCACTGAACCTGCCTCCACCACACTCTCAGACAGTGTATTGCAGGTTCTAAACACTGACTGAACCTGCCTCCACCACAATCTCAGACAGTGCATTCCAGATCCTAAACACTCACTGAACCTGCCTCCACCACACTCTCAGACACTGTATTTCAGATCCTCAGCACTCACTGAACCTACCTCCACCACACTCTCAGACAGTGCATTCCAGATCCTAAACACTCACTGAACCTGCCTCCACCATTCTCTCAGGCAGTGCATTCCAGATCCTAAACACTCACTGAACCTGCCTCCACCACACTCTCAGACAGTGCATTCCAGATCCTAAACACTCACTGAACCTGCCTCCACCATACTCTCAGGCAGTGCATTCCAGATCCTAAACACTCACTGAACCTGCCTCCACCACACTCTCAGACAGTGCATTCCAGATCCTAAACACTCACCTAACCTGCCTCCACAACACTCTCAGACAGTGCATTCCAGATCCTAAACACTCACTGAACCTGCCTCCACCACACTCTCAGACAGTGCATTCCAGATCCTAAACACTCACTGAACCTGCCTCCACCATACTCTCAGGCAGTGCATTCCAGATCCTAAACACTCACTGAACCTGCCTCCACCACAATCTCAGACAGTGCATTCCAGATCCCAAACACTCACTGAACCTGCCTCCACCATTCTCTCAGGCAGTGCATTCCAGATCCTAAACACTCACTGAACCTGCCTCCACCGCACTCTCAGACAGTGCATTCCAGATCCTCAGCACTCACTGAACCTGCCTCCACCACACTTTCAGACAGTGTATTCCAGATCCTAAACACTCACTGAACCTGCCTCCACCACACTCTCAGACAGTGCATTCCAGATCCTAAACACTCACTGAACCTGCCTCCACCGCACTCTCAGACAGTGCATTCCAGATCCTCAGCACTCACTGAACCTGCCTCCACCACACTTTCAGACAGTGTATTCCAGATCCTAAACACTCACTGAACCTGCCTCCACCGCACTCTCAGACAGTGCATTCCAGATCCTCAGCACTCACTGAACCTGCCTCCACCACACTTTCAGACAGTGTATTCCAGATCCTAAACACTCACTGAACCTGCCTCCACCACACTCTCATACTGTGCATTCCAGATCCTAAACACTCACTGAACCTGCCTCCACCGCACTCTCAGACAGTGCATTCCAGATCCTAAACACACACTGAACCTGCCCCCACCGCACTCTCATACTGTGCATTCCAGATCCTAAACACTCACTGAACCTGCCTCCACCACTCTCTCAGACAGTGCATTCCAGATCCTAAACACTCACTGAACCTGCCTCCACCACACTCTCAGACAGTGCATTCCAGATCCTAAACTCACACTGAACCTGCCTCCACCGCACTCTCAGACAGTGCATTCCAGATCCTAAACACTCACTGAACCTGCCTCCACCACTCTCTCAGACAGTGCATTCCAGATCCTAAACACTCACTGAACCTGCCTCCACCGCACTCTCAGACAGTGCATTCCAGATCCTAAACTCACACTGAACCTGCCTCCACCGCACTCTCAGACAGTGCATTCCAGATCCTAAACACTCACTGAACCTGCCTCCACCGCACTCTCAGACAGTGCATTCCAGATCCTAAACACACACTGAACCTGCCTCCACCGCACTCTCAGACAGTGCATTCCAGATCCTAAACACTCACTGAACCTGCCTCCACCACACTCTCAGACAGTGTTTTCAAGATTCTAAACACTCACTGAACCTGCCTCCACCACACTCTCAGACAGTGTATTCCAGATCCTAAGCACTCACTGAAACTGTCTCCACCACACTCTCAGACAGTTCATTCCAGATCACAAACACTCACTGAACCTGCCACCACCGCACTCTCAGACAGTGCATTCCAGATCCTAAACACTCACTGAACCTGCCTCCACCATACTCTCAGGCAGTGCATTCCAGATCCTAAACACTCACTGAACCTGCCTCCACCACACTCTCAGACAGTGCATTCCAGATCCTAAACACTCACTGAACCTGCCTCCACCATACTCTCAGGCAGTGCATTCCAGATCCTAAACACTCACTGAACCTGCCTCCACCACATTCTCAGACAGTGCATTCCAGATCCTAAACACTCACTGAACCTGCCTGCACCACGCTCTCAGACAGTGCATTCCAGATCCTAAACACTCACTGAACCTGCCTGCACCACACTCTCAGACAGTGCATTCCAGATCCTAAACACTCACTGAACCTGCCTCCACCACACTCTCAGACAGTGCATTCCAGATCCTAAACACACAATGAACCTGCCTCCACCACACTCACAGACAGTGTATTCCAGATCCTAAACACTCACTGAACCTGCCTCCACCACACTCTCAGACAGTGCATTCCAGATCCTAAACACTCACTGAATCTGCCTCCACCACACTCTCAGACAGTGCATTCCAGATCCTAAACACTCACTGAACCTGCCTCCACCACACTCTCAGACAGTGTATTGCAGGTTCTAAACACTCACTGAACCTGCCTCCACCACAATCTCAGACAGTGCATTCCAGATCCTAAACACTCACTGAACCTGCCTCCACCACACTCTCAGACAGTGTATTTCAGATCCTCAGCACTCACTGAACCTACCTCCACCACACTCTCAGACAGTGCATTCCAGATCCTAAACACTCACAGAACCTGCCTCCACCATTCTCTCAGGCAGTGCATTCCAGATCCTAAACACTCACTGAACCTGCCTCCACCACACTCTCAGACAGTGCATTCCAGATCCTAAACACTCACTGAACCTGCCTCCACCATACTCTCAGGCAGTGCATTCCAGATCCTAAACACTCACTGAACCTGCCTCCACCACACTCTCAGACAGTGCATTCCAGATCCTAAACACTCACTGAACCTGCCTCCACCATTCTCTCAGGCAGTGCATTCCAGATCCTAAACACTCACTGAACCTGCCTCCACCACACTCTCAGACAGTGCATTCCAGATCCTAAACACTCACTGAACCTGCCTCCACCATACTCTCAGGCAGTGCATTCCAGATCCTAAACACTCACTGAACCTGCCTCCACCACACTCTCAGACAGTGCATTCCAGATCCTAAACACTCACTGAACCTGCCTCCACCATTCTCTCAGGCAGTGCATTCCAGATCCTAAACACTCACTGAACCTGCCTCCACCATACTCTCAGACAGTGCATTCCAGATCCTAAACACTCACCTAACCTGCCTCCACAACACTCTCAGACAGTGCATTCCAGATCCTAAACACTCACTGAACCTGCCTCCACCACACTCTCAGACAGGGCATTCCAGATCCTAAACACACACTGAACCTGCCTCCACCACACTCTCAGACAGTGTATTCCAGATCCTAAACACTCACTGAACCTGCCTCCACCACACTCTCAGACAGTGCATTCCAGATCCTAAACACTCACTGAACCTGCCTCCACCATTCTCTCAGGCAGTGCATTCCAGATCCTAAACACTCACTGAACCTGCCTCCACCACACTCTCAGACAGTGCATTCCAGATCCTAAACACTCACTGAACCTGCCTCCACCATACTCTCAGGCAGTGCATTCCAGATCCTAAACACTCACTGAACCTGCCTCCACCACACTCTCAGACAGTGCATTCCAGATCCTAAACACTCACTGAACCTGCCTCCACCATTCTCTCAGGCAGTGCATTCCAGATCCTAAACACTCACTGAACCTGCCTCCACCATACTCTCAGACAGTGCATTCCAGATCCTAAACACTCACCTAACCTGCCTCCACAACACTCTCAGACAGTGCATTCCAGATCCTAAACACTCACTGAACCTGCCTCCACCATACTCTCAGACAGTGCATTCCAGATCCTAAACACTCACCTAACCTGCCTCCACAACACTCTCAGACAGTGCATTCCAGATCCTAAACACTCACTGAACCTGCCTCCACCACACTCTCAGACAGTGCATTCCAGATCCTAAACACTCACTGAACCTGCCTCCACCATACTCTCAGGCAGTGCATTCCAGATCCTAAACACTCACTGAACCTGCCTCCACAATACTCTCACGCAGTGCATTCCAGATCCTAAACACTCACTGAACCTGCCTCCACCACACTCTCAGACAGTGTATTGCAGGTTCTAAACACTCACTGAACCTGCCTCCACCACACTCTCAGACAGTGCATTCCAGATCCTAAACAATCACTGAACCTGCCTCCACCACACTCTGAGACAGTGCATTCCAGATCCTAAACACACACTGAACCTGCCTCCACCACAATCTCAGACAGTGCATTCCAGATCCCAAACACTCACTGAACCTGCCTCCACCATTCTCTCAGGCAGTGCATTCCAGATCCTAAACACTCACTGAACCTGCCTCCACCGCACTCTCAGACAGTGCATTCCAGATCCTCAGCACTCACTGAACCTGCCTCCACCACACTTTCAGACAGTGTATTCCAGATCCTAAACACTCACTGAACCTGCCTCCACCGCACTCTCAGACAGTACATTCCAGATCCTAAACACACACTGAACCAGCCTCCACCACACTTTCAGACAGTGTATTCCAGATCCTAAACACTCACTGAACCTGCCCCCACCACACTCTCAGACAGTGCATTCCAGATCCTAAACACTCACTGAACCTGCCTCCACCGCACTCTCATACTGTGCATTCCAGATCCTAAACACTCACTGAACCTGCCTCCACCGCACTCTCAGACAGTGCATTCCAGATCCTAAACACACACTGAACCTGCCTCCACCGCACTCTCAGACAGTGCATTCCAGATCCTAAACACACACTGAACCTGCCTCCACCTCACTCTCAGACAGTGCATTCCAGATCCTAAACACTCACTGAATCTGCCTCCACCACACTCTCAGACAGTGCATTCCAGATCCTAAACACTCACTGAACCTGCCTCCACCACACTCTCAGACAGTGTATTGCAGGTTCTAAACACTCACTGAACCTGCCTCCACCACAATCTCAGACAGTGCATTCCAGATCCTAAACACTCACTGAACCTGCCTCCACCACACTCTCAGACAATGTATTTCAGATCCTCAGCACTCACTGAACCTACCTCCACCACACTCTCAGACAGTGCATTCCAGATCCTAAACACTCACTGAACCTGCCTCCACCATTCTCTCAGGCAGTGCATTCCAGATCCTAAACACTCACTGAACCTGCCTCCACCGCACTCTCAGACAGTGCATTCCAGATCCTAAACACTCACTGAACCTGCCTCCACCATACTCTCAGGCAGTGCATTCCAGATCCTAAACACTCACTGAACCTGCCTCCACCGCACTCTCAGACAGTGCATTCCAGATCCTAAACACTCACTGAACCTGCCTCCACCGCACTCTCAGACAGTGCATTCCAGATCCTAAACACTCACTGAACCTGCCTCCACCACACTCTCAGACAGTGCATTCCAGATCCTAAACACTCACTGAACCTGCCCCCACCATACTCTCAGGCAGTGCATTCCAGATCCTAAACACTCACTGAACCTGCCTCCACCGCACTCTCAGACAGTGCATTCCAGATCCTAAACACTCACTGAACCTGCCTCCACCATACTCTCAGGCAGTGCATTCCAGATCCTGAACACTCACTGAACCTGCCTCCACCGCACTCTCAGACAGTGCATTCCAGATCCTAAACACTCACTGAACCTGCCTCCACCATACTCTCAGGCAGTGCATTCCAGATCCTAATCACTCACTGAACCTGCCTCCACCACACTCTCAGACAGTGCATTCCAGATCCTAAACACTCACTGAAGCTGCCTCCACAACACTCTCAGACAGTGTATTCCAGATCCTAAACACTCACTGAACCTGCCTCCACCACACTCTCAGACAGTGTATTCCAGATCCTCAACACTCACTGAACCTGCCTCCAAAACACTCTCAGACAGTGTATTCCAGATCCTAAACACTCACTGAACCTGCCTCCACCACACTCTCAGACAGTGTATTCCAGATCCTCAACACTCACTGAACCTGCCTCCACCACACTCTCAGACAGTGTATTCCAGATCCTAAACACTCACTGAACCTGCCTCCACCACACTATCAGACAGTGCATTCCAGATCCTAAACACTCACTGAACCTGCCTCCACCACACTCTCAGACAGTGAATTCCAGATCATCAACACACACTGAACCTGCCTCCACCACACTCTCAGACAGTGCATTCCAGATCCTAAACACTCACTGAACCTGCCTCCACCACACTATCAGACAGTGCATTCCAGATCCTAAACACTCACTGAACCTGCCTCCACCACACTCTCAGACAGTGCATTCCAGATCCTCAACACTCACTGAACCTGCCTCCACCACACTCTCAGACAGTGCATTCCAGATCCTCAACACTCACTGAACCTGCCTCCACCACACTCTCAGACAGTGCATTCCAGATCCTAAACACACACTGAACCTGCCTCCACCACACTATCAGACAGTGCATTCCAGATCCTCAACACTCACTGAACCTGCCTCCACCACACTCTCAGACAGTGCATTCCAGATCCTAAACACACACTGAACCTGCCTCCACCACACTATCAGACAGTGCATTCCAGATCCTCAACACTCACTGAACCTGCCTCCACCACACTCTCAGACAGTGCATTCCAGATCCTAAACACTCACTGAACCTGCCTCCACCACACTCTCAGACAGTGCATTCCAGATCCTCAACACTCACTGAACCTGCCTCCACCACACTCTCAGACAGTGCATTCCAGATCCTCAACACTCACTGAACCTGCCTCCACCACACTCTCAGACAGTGCATTCCAGATCCTAAACACTCACTGAACCTGCCTCCACCACACTCTCAGACAGTGCATTCCAGATCCTCAACACTCACTGAACCTGCCTCCACCACACTCTCAGACAGTGCATTCCAGATCCTAAACACACACTGAACCTGCCTCCACCACACTCTCAGACAGTGCATTCCAGATCCTAAACACTCACTGAACCTGCCTCCACCACACTATCAGACAGTGCATTCCAGATCCTAAACACTCACTGAACCTGCCTCCACCACACTCTCAGACAGTGCATTCCAGATCCTCAACACTCACTGAACCTGCCTCCACCACACTCTCAGACAGTGCATTCCAGATCCTCAACACTCACTGAACCTGCCTCCACCACACTCTCAGACAGTGCATTCCAGTTCCTAAACACTCACTGAACCTGCCTCCACCACACTCTCAGACAGTGCATTCCAGATCCTCAACACTCACTGAACCTGCCTCCACCACACTCTCAGACAGTGCATTCCAGATCCTAAACACACACTGAACCTGCCTCCACCACACTCTCAGACAGTGCATTCCAGATCCTAAACACACACTGAACCTGCCCCCACCACACTCTCAGACAGTGCATTCCAGTTCCTAAACACTCACTGAACCTGCCTCCACCACACTCTCAGACAGTGCATTCCAGATCCTCAACACTCACTGAACCTGCCTCCACCACACTCTCAGACAGTGCATTCCAGATCCTCAACACTCACTGAACCTGCCTCCACCACACTCTCAGACAGGGCATTCCAGTTCCTAAACACTCACTGAACCTGCCTCCACCACACTCTCAGACAGTGCATTCCAGATCCTCAACACTCACTGAACCTGCCTCCACCACACTCTCAGACAGTGCATTCCAGATCCTCAACACTCACTGAACCTGCCTCCACCGCACTCTCTGACAGTGCATTCCAGATCCTAAACACACACTGAACCTGCCTCCACCACACTCTCAGACAGTGCATTCCAGATCCTAATCACTCACTGAACCTGCCTCCACCACACTCTCAGACAGTGCATTCCAGATCCTCAACACTCACTGAACCTGCCTCCACCACACTCTCAGACAGTGCATTCCAGATCCTAATCACTCACTGAACCTGCCTCCACCACACTCTCAGACAGTGCATTCCAGATCCTCAACACTCACTGAACCTGCCTCCACCACACTCTCAGACAGTGCATTCCAGATCCTAATCACTCACTGAACCTGCCTCCACCACACTCTCAGACAGTGCATTCCAGATCCTCAACACTCACTGAACCTGCCTCCACCACACTCTCAGACAGTGCATTCCAGATCCTAAACACACACTGAACCTGCCTCCACCACACTCTCAGACAGTGTATTCCAGATCCTAAACACTCACTGAACCTGCATCCACCACACTCTCAGACAGTGCATTCCAGATCCTCAACACTCACTGAACCTGCCTCCACCACACTCTCAGACAGTGCATTCCAGATCCTAAACACACACTGAACCTGCCTCCACCACACTCTCAGACAGTGTATTCCAGATCCTAAACACTCACTGAACCTGCCTCCACCACACTCTCAGACAGTGTATTCCAGATCCTAAACACACACTGAACCTGCCTCCACCACACTCTCAGACAGTGTATTCCAGATCCTAAACACTCACTGAACCTGCATCCACCACACTCTCAGACAGTGCATTCCAGATCCTCAACACTCACTGAACCTGCCTCCACCACACTCTCAGACAGTGCATTCCAGATCCTAATCACTCACTGAACCTGCCTCCACCACACTCTCAGACAGTGCATTCCAGATCCTAAACACTCACTGAACCTGCCTCCACCACACTCTCAGACAGTGCATTCCAGTTCCTAAACACACACTGAACCTGCCTCCACCACACTCTCAGACAGTGCATTCCAGATCCTAAACACTCACTGAACCTGCCTCCACCACACTCTCAGACAGTGCATTCCAGATCCTAAACACTCACCTAACCTGCCTCCACAACACTCTCAGACAGTGTATTCCAGATCCTAAACACTCACTGAACCTGCCTCCACCACACTCTCAGACAGTGCATTCCAGATCCTAATCACTCACTGAACCTGCCTCCACCACACTCTCAGACAGTGCATTCCAGATCCTCAACACTCACTGAACCTGCCTCCACCACACTCTCAGACAGTGCATTCCAGATCCTCAACACTCACTGAACCTGCCTCCACCACACTCTCAGACAGTGCATTCCAGATCCTCAACACTCACTGAACCTGCCTCCACAACACTCTCAGACAGTGTATTCCAGATCCTCAACACTCACTGAACCTGCCTCCACCACACTCTCAGACAGTGCATTCCAGATCCTAAACACTCACTGAACCTGCCTCCACCACACTCTCAGACAGTGCATTCCAGATCCTCAACACTCACTGAACCTGCCTCCACAACACTCTCAGACAGTGCATTCCAGATCCTCAACACTCACTGAACCTGCCTCCACCACACTCTCAGACAGTGCATTCCAGATCCTCAACACTCACTGAACCTGCCTCCACAACACTCTCAGACAGTGTATTCCAGATCCTCAACACTCACTGAACCTGCCTCCACAATACTCTCAGACAGTGCATTCCAGATCCTAAACACTCACTGAACCTGCCTCCACCACACTCTCAGACAGTGTATTCCAGATCCTAAACACACACTGAACCTGCCTCCACCACACTCTCAGACAGTGTATTCCAGATCCTAAACACACACTGAACCTGCCTCCACCACAATCTCAGACAGTGTATTCCAGATCCTAAACACTCACTGAACCTGCCTCTACCACACTATCAGACAGTGCATTACAGATCATCAACACACACTGAACCTGCCTCCACCACAATCTCAGACAGTGTATTCCAGATCCTAAACACACACTGAACCTGCCTCCACCACACTCTCAGACAGTGTATTCCAGATCCTAAACACACACTGAACCTGCCTCCACCACACTCTCAGACAGTGCATTCCAGATCCTAAACACTCACTGAACCTGCCTCCACCACACTCTCAGACAGTGTATTCCAGATCCTAAACACTCACTGAACCTGCCTCCACCACACTATCAGACAGTGCATTCCAGATCCTAAACACTCACTGAACCTGCCTCCACCACACTCTCAGACAGTGCATTCCAGATCCTAAACACTCACTGAACCTGCCTCCACCACACTCTCAGACAGTGCTTTCCAGATCCTAAACACTCACTGAACCTGCCTCCACCACACTCTCAGACAGTGCTTTCCAGATCCTAAACACTCACTGAACCTGCCTCCACCACACTCTCAGACAGTGCATTCCAGATCCTAAACACTCACTGAACCTTCCTCCACCACACTCTCAGACAGTGTATTCCATATCCTAAACACTCACTGAACCTGCCTCCACCACACTATCAGACAGTGCATTCCAGATCCTAAACACTCACTGAACCTGCCTCCACCACACTCTCAGACAGTGCATTCCAGATCCTAATCACTCACTGAACCTGCCTCCACCACACTCTCAGACAGTGCATTCCAGATCCTCAACACTCACTGAACCTGCCTCCACCACACTCTCAGACAGTGTATTCCAGATCCTAAACACTCACTGAACCTGCCTCCACCACACTCTCAGACACTGCATTCCAGATCCTCAACACTCACTGAACCTGCCTCCACCACACTCTCAGACAGTGCATTCCAGATCCTCAACACTCACTGAACCTGCCTCCACCACACTCTCAGACAGTGCATTCCAGATCCTCAACACTCACTGAACCTGCCTCCACCACACTCTCAGACAGTGCATTCCAGATCCTAAACACTCACCTAACCTGCCTCCACAACACTCTCAGACAGTGCATTCCAGATCCTCAACACTCACTGAACCTGCCTCCACCACACTCTCAGACAGTGCATTCCAGATCCTCAACACTCACTGAACCTGCCTCCACCACACTCTCAGACAGTGCATTCCAGATCCTCAACACTCACTGAACCTGCCTCCACCACACTCTCAGACAGTGCATTCCAGATCCTAAACACTCACTGAACCTGCCTGCACCACACTCTCAGACAGTGCATTCCAGATCCTCAACACTCACTGAACCTGCCTCCACCACACTCTCAGACAGTGCATTCCAGATCCTAAACACTCACTGAACCTGCCTCCACCACACTCTCAGACAGTGCATTCCAGATCCTCAACACTCACTGAACCTGCCTCCACAACACTCTCAGACAGTGTATTCCAGATCCTCAACACTCACTGAACCTGCCTCCACCACATTCTCAGACAGTGCATTCCAGATCCTAAACACTCACTGAACCTGCCTCCACCACACTCTCAGGCAGTGCATTCCAGATCCTAAACACTCACTGAACCTGCCTCCACAATACTCTCACGCAGTGCATTCCAGATCCTAAACACTCACGGAACCTGCCTCCACCACACTCTCAGACAGTGTATTGCAGGTTCTAAACACTCACTGAACCTGCCTCCACCACAATCTCAGACAGTGCATTCCAGATCCTAAACACTCACTGAACCTGCCTCCACCACACTCTCAGACAGTGTATTTCAGATCCTCAGCACTCACTGAACCTGCCTCCACCACACTCTCAGACAGTGCATTCCAGATCCTAAACACTCACTGAACCTGCCTCCACCACACTCTCAGACAGTGCATTCCAGATCCTAAACACACACTGAACCTGCCTCCACCACACTCTCAGACAGTGTATTCCAGATCCTAAACACTCACTGAACCTGCCTCCACCATTCTCTCAGGCAGTGCATTCCAGATCCTAAACACTCACTGAAACTGCCTCCACCGCACTCTCAGACAGTGCATTCCAGATCCGAAACACACACTGAACCTGCCTCCACCACACTTTCAGACAGTGTATTCCAGATCCTAAACACTCACTGAACCTGCCTCCACCACACTCTCAGACAGTGCATTCCAGATCCTAAACACACACTGAACCTGCCTCCACCACACTTTCAGACAGTGTATTCCAGATCCTAAACACTCACTGAACCTGCCTCCACCGCACTCTCAGACAGTGCATTCCAGATCCTAAACACTCACTGAACCTGCCTCCACCATACTCTCACGCAGTGCATTCCAGATCCTAAACACTCACTGAACCTGCCTGCACCACACTCTCAGACAGTGCATTCCAGATCCTAAACACTCACTGAACCTGCCTCCACCACACTCTCAGACAGTGCATTGCAGATTCTAAACACTCACTCAACCTGCCTCCACCATACTCTCACGCAGTGCATTCCAGATCCTAAACACTCACTGAACCTGCCTCCACCATACTCTCAGGCAGTGCATTCCAGATCCTAAACACTCACTGAACCTGCCTCCACAATACTCTCACGCAGTGCATTCCAGATCCTAAACACTCACTGAACCTGCCTCCACCACACTCTCAGACAGTGTATTGCAGGTTCTAAACACTCACTGAACCTGCCTCCACCACAATCTCAGACAGTTCATTCCAGATCACAAACACTCACTGAACCTGCCTCCACCGCACTCTCAGACAGTGCATTCCAGATCCGAAACACTCACTGAACCTGCCTCCACCATACTCTCAGGCAGTGCATTCCAGATCCTAAACACTCACTGAACCTGCCTCCACCACACTATCAGACAGTGCATTCCAGATCCTAAACACTCACTGAACCTGCCTCCACCATACTCTCAGGCAGTGCATTCCAGATCCTAAACACTCACTGAACCTGCCTCCACCACATTCTCTGACAGTGCATTCCAGATCCTAAACACTCACTGAACCTGCCTGCACCACACTCTCAGACAGTGCATTCCAGATCCTAAACACTCACTGAACCTGCCTCCACCACACTCTCAGACAGTGCATTCCAGATCCTAAACACACACTGAACCTGCCTCCACCACACTCACAGACAGTGTATTCCAGATCCTAAACACTCACTGAACCTGCCTCCACCACACTCTCAGACAGTGCATTCCAGATCCTAAACAGTCACTGAATCTGCCTCCACCACACTCTCAGACAGTGCATTCCAGACCCTAAACACTCACTGAACCTGCCTCCACCACACTCTCAGACAGTGTATTGCAGGTTCTAAACACTCACTGAACCTGCCTCCACCACAATCTCAGACAGTGTATTTCAGATCCTCAGCACTCACTGAACCTGCCTCCACCGCACTCTCAGACAGTGCATTCCAGATCCTAAACACTCACTGAACCTGCCTCCACCATACTCTCAGGCAGTGCATTCCAGAGCCTAAACACTCACTGAACCTGCCTCCACCACACTCTCAGACAGTGCATTCCAGATCCTAAACACTCACTGAACCTGCCTCCACCATACTCTCAGGCAGTGCATTCCAGATCCTAAACACTCACTGAACCTGCCTCCACCACACTCTCAGACAGTGCATTCCAGATCCTAAACACTCACTGAACCTGCCTCCACCACACTCTCAGACAGTGCATTCCAGATCCTCAACACTCACTGAACCTGCCTCCACCACACTCTCAGACAGTGCATTCCAGATCCTAAACACTCACTGAACCTGCCTCCACCGCACTCTCAGACAGTGCATTCCAGATCCTAAACACTCACTGAACCTGCCTCCACCATACTCTCAGGCAGTGCATTCCAGATCCTAAACACTCACTGAACCTGCCTCCACAATACTCTCACGCAGTGCATTCCAGATCCTAAACACTCACTGAACCTGCCTCCACCACACTCTCAGACAGTGTATTGCAGGTTCTAAACACTCACTGAACCTGCCTCCACCACAATCTCAGACAGTGCATTCCAGATCCCAAACACTCACTGAACCTGCCTCCACCATTCTCTCAGGCAGTGCATTCCAGATCCTAAACACTCACTAAACCTGCCTCCACCGCACTCTCAGACAGTGCATTCCAGATCCGAAACACACACTGAACCTGCCTCCACCACACTCTCAGACAGTGTATTCCAGATCCTAAACACTCACTGAACCTGCCTCCACCACACTCTCAGACAGTGTATTCCAGATCCTAAACACTCACTGAACCTGCCTCCACCGCACTCTCAGACAGTGCATTCCAGATCCTAAACACACACTGAACCTGCCTCCACCGCACTCTCAGACAGTGCATTCCAGATCTTAAACACACACTGAACCTGCCTCCACCGCACTCTCAGACAGTGCATTCCAGATCCTAAACACACACTGAACCTGCCTCCACCGCACTCTCAGACAGTGCATTCCAGATCTTAAACACTCACTGAACCTGCCTCCACCGCACTCTCAGACAGTGCATTCCAGATCCTAAACACACACTGAACCTGCCTCCACCGCACTCTCAGACAGTGCATTCCAGATCTTAAACACACACTGAACCTGCCTCCACCGCACTCTCAGACAGTGCATTCCAGATCCTAAACACACACTGAACCTGCCTCCACCGCACTCTCAGACAGTGCATTCCAGATCTTAAACACACACTGAACCTGCCTCCACCACACTCTCAGACAGTGCATTCCAGATCCGAAACACACACTGAACCTGCCTCCACCACACTCTCAGACAGTGTATTCCAGATCCTAAACACTCACTGAACCTGCCTCCACCACACTCTCAGACAGTGTATTCCAGATCCTAAACACTCACTGAACCTGCCTCCACCGTACTCTCAGACAGTGCATTCCAGATCCTAAACACACACTGAACCTGCCTCCACCGCACTCTCAGACAGTGCATTCCAGATCTTAAACACACACTGAACCTGCCTCCACCGCACTCTCAGACAGTGCATTCCAGATCCTAAACACACACTGAACCTGCCTCCACCACACTCTCAGACAGTGCATTCCAGATCTTAAACACACACTGAACCTGCCTCCACCGCACTCTCAGACAGTGCATTCCAGATCCTAAACACACACTGAACCTGCCTCCACCGCACTCTCAGACAATGCATTCCAGATCCTAAACACTCACTGAACCTGCCTCCACCACACTCTCAGACAGTGTATTCAAGATTCTAAACACTCACTGAACCTGCCTCCACCACACTCTCAGACAGTGTATTCCAGATCCTAAGCACTCACTGAAACTGTCTCCACCGCACTCTCAGACAGTTCATTCCAGATCACAAACACTCACTGAACCTGCCTCCACCGCACTCTCAGACAGTGCATTCCAGATCCTAAACACTCACTGAACCTGCCTCCACCATACTCTCAGGCAGTGCATTCCAGATCCTAAACACTCACTGAACCTGCCTCCACCACACTCTCAGACAGTGCATTCTAGATCCTAAACACTCACTGAACCTGCCTCCACCATACTCTCAGGCAGTGCATTCCAGATCCTAAACACTCACTGAACCTGCCTCCACCATACTCTCAGGCAGTGCATTCCAGATCCTAAACACTCACTGAACCTGCCTCCACCACACTCTCAGACAGTGCATTCTAGATCCTAAACACTCACTGAACCTGCCTCCACCATACTCTCAGGCAGTGCATTCCAGATCCTAAACACTCACTGAACCTGCCTCCACCACACTCTCAGACAGTGCATTCTAGATCCTAAACACTCACTGAACCTGCCTCCACCATACTCTCAGGCAGTGCATTCCAGATCCTAAACACTCACTGAACCTGCCTCCACCACACTCTCAGACAGTGCATTCCAGATCCTAAACACTCACTGAACCTGCCTCCACCACATTTTCAGACAGTGCATTCCAGATCCTAAACACTCACTGAACCTGCCTGCACCACACTATCAGACAGTGCATTCCAGATCCTAAACACTCACTGAACCTGCCTCCACCATACTCTCAGGCAGTGCATTCCAGATCCTAAACACTCACTGAACCTGCCTCCACCACATTCTCAGACAGTGCATTCCAGATCCTAAACACTCACTGAACCTGCCTGCACCACACTCTCAGACAGTGCATTCCAGATCCTAAACACACACTGAACCTGCCTCCACCACACTCACAGACAGTGTATTCCAGATCCTAAACACACACTGAACCTGCCTCCACCACATTCTCAGACAGTGCATTCCAGATCCTAAACACTCACTGAACCTGCCTGCACCACACTATCAGACAGTGCATTCCAGATCCTAAACACTCACTGAACCTGCCTCCACCATACTCTCAGGCAGTGCATTCCAGATCCTAAACACTCACTGAACCTGCCTCCACCACATTCTCAGACAGTGCATTCCAGATCCTAAACACTCACTGAACCTGCCTCCACCACACTCTCAGACAGTGCATTCCAGATCCTAAACACACACTGAACCTGCCTCCACCACACTCACAGACAGTGTATTCCAGATCCTAAACACTCACTGAACCTGCCTCCACCACACTCTCAGACAGTGCATTCCAGATCCTAAACAGTCACTGAATCTGCCTCCACCACACTCTCAGACAGTGCATTCCAGATCCTAAACACTCACTGAACCTGCCTCCACCACACTCTCAGACAGTGTATTGCAGGTTCTAAACACTCACTGAACCTGCCTCCACCACAATCTCAGACAGTGTATTTCAGATCCTCAGCACTCACTGAACCTGCCTCCACCGCACTCTCAGACAGTGCATTCCAGATCCTAAACACTCACTGAACCTGCCTCCACCACACTCTCAGACAGTGCATTCCAGATCCTCAACACTCACTGAACCTGCCTCCACAACACTCTCAGACAGTGCATTCCAGATCCTAAACACTCACTGAACCTGCCTCCACCACACTCTCAGACAGTGCATTCCAGATCCTAAACACTCACTGAACCTGCCTCCACCACACTCTCAGACAGTGCATTCCAGATCCTAAACACTCACTGAACCTGCCTCCACCATACTCTCAGGCAGTGCATTCCAGATCCTAAACACTCACTGAACCTGCCTCCACAATACTCTCACGCAGTGCATTCCAGATCCAAAACACTCACTGAACCTGCCTCCACCACACTCTCAGACAGTGTATTGCAGGTTCTAAACACTCACTGAACCTGCCTCCACCACAATCTCAGACAGTGCATTCCAGATCCCAAACACCCACTGAACCTGCCTCCACCATTCTCTCAGGCAGTGCATTCCAGATCCTAAACACTCACTGAACCTGCCTCCACCGCACTCTCAGACAGTGTATTCCAGATCCTAAACACTCACTGAACCTGCCTCCACCGCACTCTCAGACAGTACATTCCAGATCCTAAACACACACTGAACCTGCCTGCACCACACTCTCAGACAGTGCATTCCAGATCCTAAACACTCACTGAACCTGCCTCCACCACACTCTCAGACAGTGCATTCCAGATCCTAAACACACACTGAACCTGCCTCCACCACACTCACAGACAGTGTATTCCAGATCCTAAACATTCACTGAACCTGCCTCCACCACACTCTCAGACAGTGCATTCCAGATCCTAAACACTCACTGAATCTGCCTCCACCACACTCTCAGACAGTGCATTCCAGATCCTAAACACTCACTGAACCTGCCTCCACTACACTCTCAGACAGTGTATTGCAGGTTCGAAACACTCACTGAACCTGCCTCCACCACAATCTCAGACAGTGCATTCCAGATCCTAAACACTCACTGAACCTGCCTCCACCACACTCTCAGACAGTGTATTCCAGATCCTCAGCACTCACTGAACCTACCTCCACCACACTCTCAGACAGTGCATTCCAGATCCTAAACACTCACTGAACCTGCCTCCACCATTCTCTCAGGCAGTGCATTCCAGATCCTAAACACTCACTGAACCTGCCTCCACCGCACTCTCAGACAGTGCATTCCAGATCCTAAACACTCACTGAACCTGCCTCCACCATTCTCTCAGGCAGTGCATTCCAGATCCTAAACACTCACTGAACCTGCCTCCACCGCACTCTCAGACAGTGCATTCCAGATCCTAAACACTCACTGAACCTGCCTCCACCACACTCTCAGACAGTGCAGTCCAGATCCTAAACACTCACTGAACCTGCCTCCACCACACTCTCAGACAGTGCATTCCAGATCCTAAACACTCACCTAACCTACCTCCACAACACTCTCAGACAGTGCATTCCAGATCCTAAACACTCACTGAACCTGCCTCCACCACACTCTCAGACAGTGCATTCCAGATCCTAAACACTCACTGAACCTGCCTCCACCATACTCTCAGACAGTGCATTCCAGATCCTAAACACTCACTGAACCTGCCTTCACCACACTCTCAGACAGTGCATTCCAGATCCTAAACACTCACTGAACCTGCCTCCACCACACTCTCACGCAGTGCATTCCAGATCATAAACACTCACTGAACCTGCCTCCACCACACTCTCAGGCAGTGTATTCCAGATCGTAAACACTCACTGAACCTGCCTCCACCACACTCTCAGACAGTGCATTCCAGATCCTAAACACTCACTGAACCTGCCTCCACCACACTCTCAGACAGTGCATTCCAGATCCTAAACACTCACTGAACCTGCCTCCACCACACTCTCAGACAGTGCATTCCAGATCCTAAACACTCACTGAACCTGCCTCCACCACACTCTCAGGCAGTGCATTCCAGATCCTAAACACTCACTGAACCTGCCTCCACCACACTCTCAGGCAGTGTATTCCAGATCGTAAACACTCACTGAACCTGCCTCCACCACACTCTCAGACAGTGCATTCCAGATCCTAAACACTCACTGAACCTGCCTCCACCACACTCTCAGACAGTGCATTCCAGATCCTAAACACTCACTGAACCTGCCTCCACCACAATCTCAGACAGTTCATTCCAGATCACAAACACTCACTGAACCTGCCTCCACCGCACTCTCAGACAGTGCATTCCAGATCCGAAACACTCACTGAACCTGCCTCCACCATACTCTCAGGCAGTGCATTCCAGATCCTAAACACTCACTGAACCTGCCTCCACCACACTATCAGACAGTGCATTCCAGATCCTAAACACTCACTGAACCTGCCTCCACCACATTCTCTGACAGTGTATTCCAGATCCTAAACACTCACTGAACCTGCCTCCACCACACTCTCAGACAGAGCATTCCAGATCGTAAACACTCACTGAACCTGCCTCCACCACACTCTCAGACAGTGCAATCCAGATCCTAAACACTCACTGAACCTGCCTCCACCACACTCTCAGACAGTGCATTCCAGATCCTCAACACTCACTGAACCTGCCTCCACCACACTCTCAGACAGTGTATTCCAGATCCTAAACACTCACCTAACCTGCCTCCACAACACTCTCAGACAGTGCATTCCAGATCCTAAACACTCACTGAACCTGCCTCCACCACACTCTCAGACAGTGCATTCCAGATCCTAAACACACACTGAACCTGCCTCCACCACACTCACAGACAGTGTATTCCAGATCCTAAACATTCACTGAACCTGCCTCCACCACACTCTCAGACAGTGCATTCCAGATCCTAAACACTCACTGAATCTGCCTCCACCACACTCTCAGACAGTGCATTCCAGATCCTAAACACTCACTGAACCTGCCTCCACTACACTCTCAGACAGTGTATTGCAGGTTCGAAACACTCACTGAACCTGCCTCCACCACAATCTCAGACAGTGCATTCCAGATCCTAAACACTCACTGAACCTGCCTCCACCACACTCTCAGACAGTGTATTCCAGATCCTCAGCACTCACTGAACCTACCTCCACCACACTCTCAGACAGTGCATTCCAGATCCTAAACACTCACTGAACCTGCCTCCACCATTCTCTCAGGCAGTGCATTCCAGATCCTAAACACTCACTGAACCTGCCTCCACCGCACTCTCAGACAGTGCATTCCAGATCCTAAACACTCACTGAACCTGCCTCCACCATTCTCTCAGGCAGTGCATTCCAGATCCTAAACACTCACTGAACCTGCCTCCACCGCACTCTCAGACAGTGCATTCCAGATCCTAAACACTCACTGAACCTGCCTCCACCACACTCTCAGACAGTGCAGTCCAGATCCTAAACACTCACTGAACCTGCCTCCACCACACTCTCAGACAGTGCATTCCAGATCCTAAACACTCACCTAACCTACCTCCACAACACTCTCAGACAGTGCATTCCAGATCCTAAACACTCACTGAACCTGCCTCCACCACACTCTCAGACAGTGCATTCCAGATCCTAAACACTCACTGAACCTGCCTCCACCATACTCTCAGACAGTGCATTCCAGATCCTAAACACTCACTGAACCTGCCTTCACCACACTCTCAGACAGTGCATTCCAGATCCTAAACACTCACTGAACCTGCCTCCACCACACTCTCAC
Source organism: Heterodontus francisci (assembly GCF_036365525.1). Classification (NCBI taxonomy): domain Eukaryota; kingdom Metazoa; phylum Chordata; class Chondrichthyes; order Heterodontiformes; family Heterodontidae; genus Heterodontus; species Heterodontus francisci. Next base: position 3,917,218 of record NC_090374.1, on the reverse strand, counting down.
GCAGTGCATTCCAGATCATAAACACTCACTGAACCTGCCTCCACCACACTCTCAGGCAGTGTATTCCAGATCGTAAACACTCACTGAACCTGCCTCCACCACACTCTCAGACAGTGCATTCCAGATCCTAAACACTCACTGAACCTGCCTCCACCACACTCTCAGACAGTGCATTCCAGATCCTAAACACTCACTGAACCTGCCTCCACCACACTCTCAGACAGTGCATTCCAGATCCTAAACACTCACTGAACCTGCCTCCACCACACTCTCAGGCAGTGCATTCCAGATCCTAAACACTCACTGAACCTGCCTCCACCACACTCTCAGGCAGTGTATTCCAGATCGTAAACACTCACTGAACCTGCCTCCACCACACTCTCAGACAGTGCATTCCAGATCCTAAACACTCACTGAACCTGCCTCCACCACACTCTCAGACAGTGCATTCCAGATCCTAAACACTCACTGAACCTGCCTCCACCACAATCTCAGACAGTTCATTCCAGATCACAAACACTCACTGAACCTGCCTCCACCGCACTCTCAGACAGTGCATTCCAGATCCGAAACACTCACTGAACCTGCCTCCACCATACTCTCAGGCAGTGCATTCCAGATCCTAAACACTCACTGAACCTGCCTCCACCACACTATCAGACAGTGCATTCCAGATCCTAAACACTCACTGAACCTGCCTCCACCACATTCTCTGACAGTGTATTCCAGATCCTAAACACTCACTGAACCTGCCTCCACCACACTCTCAGACAGAGCATTCCAGATCGTAAACACTCACTGAACCTGCCTCCACCACACTCTCAGACAGTGCAATCCAGATCCTAAACACTCACTGAACCTGCCTCCACCACACTCTCAGACAGTGCATTCCAGATCCTCAACACTCACTGAACCTGCCTCCACCACACTCTCAGACAGTGTATTCCAGATCCTAAACACTCACCTAACCTGCCTCCACAACACTCTCAGACAGTGCATTCCAGATCCTAAACACTCACTGAACCTGCCTCCACCATACTCTCAGGCAGTGCATTCCAGATCCGAAACACTCACTGAACCTGCCTCCACCATACTCTCAGGCAGTGCATTCCAGATCCGAAACACTCACTGAACCTGCCTCCACCACACTCTCAGACAGTGCATTCCAGATCCTAAACACTCACTGAACCTGCCTCCACCACACTCTCAGACAGTGCATTCCAGATCCTAAACACACACTGAACCTGCCTCCACCACACTCTCAGACAGAGTTCCAGATCCTAAACACTCACTGAACCTGCCTCCACCACACTCTCCGACAGTGTATTTCAGATCCTCAGCACTCACTGAACCTGCCTCCACCGCACTCTCAGACAGTGCATTCCAGATCCTAAACACTCACTGAACCTGCCTCCACCACACTCTCAGACAGTGCATTCCAGATCCTAAACACTCACTGAACCTGCCTCCACCACACTCTCAGACAGTGCAATCCAGATCCTAAACACACACTGAACCTGCCTCCACCATACTCTCAGGCAGTGCATTCCAGATCCTAAACACTCACTGAACCTGCCTCCACCATACTCTCAGGCAGTGCATTCCAGATCCTAAACACTCACTGAACCTGCCTCCACCACACTCTCAGACAGTGCAATCCAGATCCTAAACACTCACTGAACCTGCCTCCACCACACTCTCAGACACTGCATTCCAGATCCTAAACACTCACTGAACCAGCCTCCACCACACTCTCAGACAGTGTATTTCAGATCCTCAGCACTCACTGAACCTGCCTCCACCGCACTCTCAGACAGTGCATTCCAGATCCTAAACACTCACTGAACCTGCCTCCACCACACTCTCAAGCAGTGCAATCCAGATCCTAAACACTCACTGAACCTGCCTCCACCACACTCTCAGACAGTGCATTCCAGATCCTCAACACTCACTGAACCTGCCTCCACCACACTCTCAAACAGTGCATTCCAGATCCTAAACACTCACCTAACCTGCCTCCACAACACTCTCAGACAGTGCATTCCAGATCCTAAACACTCACTGAACCTGCCTCCACCATACTCTCAGGCAGTGCATTCCAGATCCGAAACACTCACTGAACCTGCCTCCACAATACTCTCACGCAGTGCATTCCAGATCCTAAACACTCACTGAACCTGCCTCCACCACACTCTCAGACAGTGTATTGCAGGTTCCAAACACTCACTGAACCTGCCTCCACCACAATCTCAGACAGTGCATTCCAGATCCCAAACACTCACTGAACCTGCCTCCACCATTCTCTCAGGCAGTGCATTCCAGATCCTAAACACTCACTGAACCTGCCTCCACCGCACTCTCAGACAGTGCATTCCAGATCCGAAACACACACTGAACCTGCCTCCACCACACTTTCAGACAGTGTATTCCAGATCCTAAACACTCACTGAACCTGCCTCCACCGCACTCTCAGACAGTACATTCCAGATCCTAAACACACACTGAACCTGCCTCCACCACACTTTCAGACAGTGCATTCCAGATCCTAAACACTCACTGAACCTGCCTCCACCGCACTCTCAGACAGTGCATTCCAGATCCTAAACACACACTGAACCTGCCTCCACCGCACTCTCAGACAGTGCATTCCAGATCCTAAACACACACTGAACCTGCCTCCACCACACTCTCAGACAGTGCATTCCAGATCCTAAACACTCACTGAACCTGCCTCCACCGCACTCTCAGACAGTGCATTCCAGATCCTAAACACACACTGAACCTGCCTCCACCGCACTCTCAGACAGTGCATTCCAGATCCTAAACACTCACTGAACCTGCCTCCACCACACTCTCAGACAGTGTTTTCAAGATTCTAAACACTCACTGAACCTGCCTCCACCACACTCTCAGACAGTGTATTCCAGATCCTAAGCACTCACTGAAACTGTCTCCACCGCACTCTCAGACAGTTCATTCCAGATCACAAACACTCACTGAACCTGCCTCCACCGCACTCTCAGACAGTGCATTCCAGATCCTAAACACTCACTGAACCTGCCTCCACCATACTCTCAGGCAGTGCATTCCAGATCCTAAACACTCACTGAACCTGCCTCCACCACACTCTCAGACAGTGCATTCCAGATCCTAAACACTCACTGAACCTGCCTCCACCATACTCTCAGGCAGTGCATTCCAGATCCTAAACACTCACTGAACCTGCCTCCACCACATTCTCAGACAGTGCATTCCAGATCCTAAACACTCACTGAACCTGCCAGCACCACACTCTCAGGCAGTGCATTCCAGATCCTAAACACTCACTGAACCTGCCTGCACCACACTCTCAGACAGTGCATTCCAGATCCTAAACACTCACTGAACCTGCCTCCACCACACTATCAGACAGTGCATTCCAGATCCTAAACACACAATGAATCTGCCTCCACCACACTCTCAGACAGTGCATTCCAGATCCTAAACACTCACTGAACCTGCCTCCACCACACTCTCAGACAGTGTATTGCAGGTTCTAAACACTCACTGAACCTGCCTCCACCACAATCTCAGACAGTGCATTCCAGATCCGAAACACTCACTGAACCTGCCTCCACCATTCTCTCAGGCAGTGCATTCCAGATCCTAAACACTCACTGAACCTGCCTCCACCGCACTCTCAGACAGTGCATTCCAGATCCGAAACACACACTGAACCTGCCTCCACCACACTTTCAGACATTGTATTCCAGATCCTAAACACTCACTGAACCTGCCTCCACCACACGCTCAGACAGTACATTCCAGATCCTAAACACACACTGAACCTGCCTCCACCGCACTCTCAGACAGTACATTCCAGATCCTAAACACACACTGAACCTGCCTCCACCACACTCTCAGACAGTGCATTCCAGATCCTAAACACACACTGAACCTGCCTCCACCGCACTCTCAGACAGTGCATTCCAGATCCTAAACACACACTGAACCTGCCTCCACCGCACTCTCAGACAGTGCATTCCAGATCCGAAACACACACTGAACCTGCCTCCACCACACTTTCAGACATTGTATTCCAGATCCTAAACACTCACTGAACCTGCCTCCACCGCACTCTCAGACAGTACATTCCAGATCCTAAACACACACTGAACCTGCCTCCACCACACTTTCAGACAGTGCATTCCAGATCCTAAACACTCACTGAACCTGCCTCCACCGCACTCTCAGACAGTGCATTCCAGATCCTAAACACACACTGAACCTGCCTCCACCGCACTCTCAGACAGTGCATTCCAGATCCTAAACACACACTGAACCTGCCTCCACCGCACTCTCAGACAGTGCATTCCAGATCCTAAACACACACTGAACCTGCCTCCACCACACTCTCAGACAGTGCATTCCAGATCCTAAACACTCACTGAACCTGCCTCCACCACACTCTCAGACAGTGTTTTCAAGATTCTAAACACTCACTGAACCTGCCTCCACCACACTCTCAGACAGTGTATTCCAGATCCTAAGCACTCACTGAAACTGTCTCCACCGCACTCTCAGACAGTTCATTCCAGATCACAAACACTCACTGAACCTGCCTCCACCGCACTCTCAGACAGTGCATTCCAGATCCTAAACACTCACTGAACCTGCCTCCACCATACTCTCAGGCAGTGCATTCCAGATCCTAAACACTCACTGAACCTGCCTCCACCACACTCTCAGACAGTGCATTCCAGATCCTAAACACTCACTGAACCTGCCTCCACCATACTCTCAGGCAGTGCATTCCAGATCCTAAACACTCACTGAACCTGCCTCCACCACATTCTCAGACAGTGCATTCCAGATCCTAAACACTCACTGAACCTGCCTCCACCACACTCTCAGACAGTGCATTCCAGATCCTAAACACACACTGAACCTGCCTCCACCGCACTCTCAGACAGTGCATTCCAGATCCTAAACACTCACTGAACCTGCCTCCACCACACTCTCAGACAGTGCATTCCAGATCCTAAACACACACTGAACCTGCCTCCACCACACTCTCAGACAGTGTTTTCAATATTCTAAACACTCACTGAACCTGCCTCCACCACACTCTCAGACAGTGTATTCCAGATCCTAAGCACTCACTGAAACTGTCTCCACCGCACTCTCAGACAGTTCATTCCAGATCACAAACACTCACTGAACCTGCCTCCACCGCACTCTCAGACAGTGCATTCCAGATCCTAAACACTCACTGAACCTGCCTCCACCACACTCTCAGACAGTGCATTCCAGATCCTAAACACTCACTGAACCTGCCTCCACCACACTCTCAGACAGTGCATTCCAGATCCTAAACACTCACTGAACCTGCCTCCACCACATTCTCAGACAGTGCATTCCAGATCCGAAACACTCACTGAACCTGCCTCCACCATACTCTCAGGCAGTGCATTCCAGATCCTAAACACTCACTGAACCTGCCTCCACCACACTCTCAGACAGTGCATTCCAGATCCTAAACACTCACTGAACCTGCCTCCACCACATTCTCAGACAGTGCATTCCAGATCCTAAACACTCACTGAACCTGCCAGCACCACACTCTCAGGCAGTGCATTCCAGATCCTAAACACTCACTGAACCTGCCTCCACCACACTATCAGACAGTGCATTCCAGATCCTAAACACACAATGAATCTGCCTCCACCACACTCTCAGACAGTGCATTCCAGATCCTAAACACTCACTGAACCTGCCTCCACCACACTCTCAGACAGTGTATTGCAGGTTCTAAACACTCACTGAACCTGCCTCCACCACAATCTCAGACAGTGCATTCCAGATCCGAAACACTCACTGAACCTGCCTCCACCATTCTCTCAGGCAGTGCATTCCAGATCCTAAACACTCACTGAACCTGCCTCCACCGCACTCTCAGACAGTGCATTCCAGATCCGAAACACACACTGAACCTGCCTCCACCACACTTTCAGACATTGTATTCCAGATCCTAAACACTCACTGAACCTGCCTCCACCGCACTCTCAGACAGTACATTCCAGATCCTAAACACACACTGAACCTGCCTCCACCACACTTTCAGACAGTGCATTCCAGATCCTAAACACTCACTGAACCTGCCTCCACCGCACTCTCAGACAGTGCATTCCAGATCCTAAACACACACTGAACCTGCCTCCACCACACTCTCAGACAGTGCATTCCAGATCCTAAACACTCACTGAACCTGCCTCCACCGCACTCTCAGACAGTGCATTCCAGATCCTAAACACACACTGAACCTGCCTCCACCGCACTCTCAGACAGTGCATTCCAGATCCTAAACACTCACTGAACCTGCCTCCACCACACTCTCAGACAGTGTTTTCAAGATTCTAAACACTCACTGAACCTGCCTCCACCACACTCTCAGACAGTGTATTCCAGATCCTAAGCACTCACTGAAACTGTCTCCACCGCACTCTCAGACAGTTCATTCCAGATCACAAACACTCACTGAACCTGCCTCCACCGCACTCTCAGACAGTGCATTCCAGATCCTAAACACTCACTGAACCTGCCTCCACCATACTCTCAGGCAGTGCATTCCAGATCCTAAACACTCACTGAACCTGCCTCCACCACACTCTCAGACAGTGCATTCCAGATCCTAAACACTCACTGAACCTGCCTCCACCATACTCTCAGGCAGTGCATTCCAGATCCTAAACACTCACTGAACCTGCCTCCACCACATTCTCAGACAGTGCATTCCAGATCCTAAACACTCACTGAACCTGCCTGCACCACACTCTCAGGCAGTGCATTCCAGATCCTAAACACTCACTGAACCTGCCTGCACCACACTCTCAGACAGTGCATTCCAGGTCCTAAACACTCACTGAACCTGCCTCCACCACACTATCAGACAGTGCATTCCAGATCCTAAACACACAATGAACCTGCCTCCACCACACTCTCAGACAGTGCATTCCAGATCCTAAACACACACTGAACCTGCCTCCACCACACTCTCAGACAGTGCATTCCAGATCCTAAACACACACTGAACCTGCCTCCACCACACTCTCAGGCAGTGCATTCCAGATCCTAAACACTCACTGAACCTGCCTGCACCACACTCTCAGACAGTGCATTCCAGATCCTAAACACTCACTGAACCTGCCTCCACCACACTATCAGACAGTGCATTCCAGATCCTAAACACACAATGAACCTGCCTCCACCACACTCTCAGACAGTGCATTCCAGATCCTAAACACACACTGAACCTGCCTCCACCACACTCTCAGACAGTGCATTCCAGATCCGAAACACACATTGAACCTGCCTCCACCACACTCACAGACAGTGTATTCCAGATCCTAAACACTCACTGAACCTGCCTCCACCACACTCTCAGACAGTGCATTCCAGATCCTAAACACTCACTGAATCTGCCTCCACCACACTCTCAGACAGTGCATTCCAGATCCTAAACACTCACTGAACCTGCCTCCACCACACTCTCAGACAGTGTATTGCAGGTTCTAAACACTCACTGAACCTGCCTCCACCACAATCTCAGACAGTGCATTCCAGATCCTAAACACTCACTGAACCTGCCTCCACCACACTCTCAGACAGTGTATTTCAGATCCTCAGCACTCACTGAACCTACCTCCACCACACTCTCAGACAGTGCATTCCAGATCCTAAACACTCACTGAACCTGCCTCCACCATTCTCTCAGGCAGTGCATTCCAGATCCTAAACACTCACTGAACCTGCCTCCACCGCACTCTCAGACAGTGCATTCCAGATCCTAAACACTCACTGAACCTGCCTCCACCATTCTCTCAGGCAGTGCATTCCAGATCCTAAACACTCACTGAACCTGCCTCCACCGCACTCTCAGACAGTGCATTCCAGATCCTAAACACTCACTGAACCAGCCTCCACCACACTCTCAGACAGTGCATTCCAGATCCTAAACACTCACCTAACCTGCCTCCACAACACTCTCAGACAGTGCATTCCAGATCCTAAACACTCACTGAACCTGCCTCCACCACACTCTCAGACAGTGCATTCCAGATCCTAAACACTCACTGAACCTGCCTCCACCATACTCTCAGGCAGTGCATTCCAGATCCTAAACACTCACTGAACCTGCCTCCACAATACTCTCACGCAGTGCATTCCAGATCCTAAACACTCACTGAACCTGCCTCCACCACACTCTCAGACAGTGTCTTGCAGGTTCTAAACACTCACTGAACCTGCCTCCACCACAATCTCAGACAGTGCATTCCAGATCCTAAACACTCACTGAACCTGCCTCCACCATTCTCTCAGGCAGTGCATTCCAGATCCTAAACACTCACTGAACCTGCCTCCACTGCACTCTCAGACAGTGCATTCCAGATCCGAAACACACACTGAACCTGCCTCCACCACACTTTCAGACAGTGTATTCCAGATCCTAAACACTCACTGAACCTGCCTCCACCGCACTCTCAGACAGCACATTCCAGATCCTAAACACACACTGAACCTGCCTCCACCACACTGTCAGACAGTGTATTCCAGATCCTAAACACTCACTGAACCTGCCCCCACCGCACTCTCATACTGTGCATTCCAGATCCTAAACACTCACTGAACCTGCCTCCACCGCACTCTCAGACAGTGCATTCCAGATCCTAAACACACACTGAACCTGCCTCCACCGCACTCTCAGACAGTGCATTCCAGATCCTAAACACACACTGAACCTGCCTCCACCACACTCTCAGACAGTGCATTCCAGATCCTAAACACTCACTGAACCTGCCTCCACCGCACTCTCAGACAGTGCATTCCAGATCCTAAACACACACTGAACCTGCCTCCACCGCACTCTCAGAAAGTGCATTCCAGATCCTAAACACTCACTGAACCTGCCTCCACCACACTCTCAGACAGTGTTTTCAAGATTCTAAACACTCACTGAACCTGCCTCCACCACACTCTCAGACAGTGTATTCCAGATCCTAAGCACTCACTGAAACTGTCTCCACCGCACTCTCAGACAGTTCATTCCAGATCACAAACACTCACTGAACCTGCCTCCACCGCACTCTCAGACAGTGCATTCCAGATCCTAAACACTCACTGAACCTGCCTCCACCATACTCTCAGGCAGTGCATTCCAGATCCTAAACACTCACTGAACCTGCCTCCACCACACTCTCAGACAGTGCATTCCAGATCCTAAACACTCACTGAACCTGCCTCCACCATACTCTCAGGCAGTGCTTTCCAGATCCTAAACACTCACTGAACCTGCCTCCACCACATTCTCAGACAGTGCATTCCAGATCCTAAACACTCACTGAACCTGCCTGCACCACACTCTCAGACAGTGCATTCCAGATCCTAAACACTCACTGAACCTGCCTCCACCACACTCTCAGACAGTGCATTCCAGATCCTAAACACACAATGAACCTGCCTCCACCACACTCACAGACAGTGTATTCCAGATCCTAAACACACACTGAACCTGCCTCCACCACACTCTCAGACAGTGCATTCCAGATCCTAAACACTCACTGAATCTGCCTCCACCACACTCTCAGACAGTGCATTCCAGATCCTAAACACTCACTGAACCTGCCTCCACCACACTCTCAGACAGTGTATTGCAGGTTCTAAACACTCACTGAACCTGCCTCCACCACACTCTCAGACAGTGCATTCCAGATCCTAAACACTCACTGAACCTGCCTCCACCACACTCTCAGACAGTGTATTGCAGGTTCTAAACACACACTGAACCTGCCTCCACCACAATCTCAGACAGTGCATTCCAGATCCTGAACACTCACTGAACCTGCCTCCACCACACTCTCAGACACTGTATTGCAGGTTCTAAACACTCACTGAACCTGCCTCCACCACACTCTCAGACAGTGCATTCCAGATCCTAAACACTCACTGAACCTGCCTCCACCACACTCTCAGACAGTGTATTGCAGGTTCTAAACACACACTGAACCTGCCTCCACCACAATCTCAGACAGTGCATTCCAGATCCTGAACACTCACTGAACCTGCCTCCACCACACTCTCAGACAGTGTATTTCAGATCCTCAGCACTCACTGAACCTACCTCCACCACACTCTCAGACAGTGCATTCCAGATCCTAAACACTCACTGAACCTGCCTCCACCATTCTCTCAGGCAGTGCATTCCAGATCCTAAACACTCACTGAACCTGCCTCCACCGCACTCTCAGACAGTGCATTCCAGATCCTAAACACTCACTGAACCTGCCTCCACCATACTCTCAGGCAGTGCATTCCAGATCCTAAACACTCACTGAACCTGCCTCCACCATACTCTCAGGCAGTGCATTCCAGATCCTAAACACTCACTGAACCTGCCTCCACCACACTCTCAGACAGTGCATTCCAGATCCTAAACACTCACTGAACCTGCCTCCACCACACTCTCAGACAGTGCATTCCAGATCCTCAACACTCACTGAACCTGCCTCCACCACACTCTCAGACAGTGCATTCCAGATCCTAAACACTCACCTAACCTGCCTCCACAACACTCTCAGACAGGGCATTCCAGATCCTAAACACTCACTGAAACTGCCTCCACCACACTATCAGACAGTGCATTCCAGATCCTAAACACTCACTGAACCTGCCTCAACCACACTCTCAGACAGTGCATTCCAGATCCTAAACACTCACTGAACCTGCCTCCACCACACTCGCAGGCAGTGCATTCCAGATCCTAAACACTCACTGAACCTGCCTCCACCACACTCTCAGACAGTGTATTGCAGGTTCTAAACACTCACTGAACCTGCCTCCACCATACTCTCAGGCAGTGCATTCCAGATCCTAAACACTCACTGAACCTGCCTCCACCACAATCTCAGACAGTGCATTCCAGATCCTAAACACTCACTGAACCTGCCTCCACCACACTCTCAGACAGTGTATTTCAGATCCTCAGCACTCACTGAACCTGCCTCCACCACACTCTCAGACAGTGCATTCCAGATCCCAAACACTCACTGAACCTGCCTCCACCATTCTCTCAGGCAGTGCATTCCAGATCCTAAACACTCACTGAACCTGCCTCCACCGCACTCTCAGACAGTGCATTCCAGATCCGAAACACACACTGAACCTGCCTCCACCACACTTTCAGACAGTGTATTTCAGATCCTAAACACTCACTGAACCTGCCTCCACCGCACTCTCAGACAGTGCATTCCAGATCCTAAACACACACTGAACCTGCCTCCACCACACTTTCAGACAGTGTATTCCAGATCCTAAACACTCACTGAACCTGCCTCCACCGCACTCTCAGACAGTGCATTCCAGATCCTAAACACTCACTGAACCTGCCTCCACCATACTCTCACGCAGTGCATTCCAGATCCTAAACACTCACTGAACCTGCCTCCACCACACTTTCAGACAGTGTATTCCAGATCCTAAACACTCACTGAACCTGCCTCCACCACACTCTCAGACAGTGCATTGCAGATTCTAAACACTCACTGAACCTGCCTCCACCATACTCTCACGCAGTGCATTCCAGATCCTAAACACTCACTGAACCTGCCTCCACCATACTCTCAGGCAGTGCATTCCAGATCCTAAACACTCACTGAACCTGCCTCCACAATACTCTCACGCAGTGCATTCCAGATCCTAAACACTCACTGAACCTGCCTCCACCACACTCTCAGACAGTGTATTGCAGGTTCTAAACACTCACTGAACCTGCCTCCACCACAATCTCAGACAGTTCATTCCAGATCACAAACACTCACTGAACCTGCCTCCACCGCACTCTCAGACAGTGCATTCCAGATCCGAAACACTCACTGAACCTGCCTCCACCATACTCTCAGGCAGTGCATTCCAGATCCTAAACACTCACTGAACCTGCCTCCACCACACTATCAGACAGTGCATTCCAGATCCTAAACACTCACTGAACCTGCCTCCACCACACTCTCAGACAGTGCATTCCAGATCCTAAACACTCACTGAATCTGCCTCCACCACACTCTCAGACAGTGCATTCCAGATCCTAAACACTCACTGAACCTGCCTCCACCACACTCTCAGACAGTGTATTGCAGGTTCTAAACACTCACTGCACCTGCCTCCACCACAATCTCAGACAGTGCATTCCAGATCCTAAACACTCACTGAACCTGCCTCCACCACACTCTCAGACAGTGTATTTCAGATCCTCAGCACTCACTGAACCTACCTCCACCACACTCTCAGACAGTGCATTCCAGATCCTAAACACTCACTGAACCTGCCTCCACCATTCTCTCAGGCAGTGCATTCCAGATCCTAAACACTCACTGAACCTGCCTCCACCGCACTCTCAGACAGTGCATTCCAGATCCTAAACACTCACTGAACCTGCCTCCACCATTCTCTCAGGCAGTGCATTCCAGATCCTAAACACTCACTGAACCTGCCTCCACCGCACTCTCAGACAGTGCATTCCAGATCCTAAACACTCACTGAACCAGCCTCCACCACACTCTCAGACAGTGCATTCCAGATCCTAAACACTCACCTAACCTGACTCCACAACACTCTCAGACAGTGCATTCCAGATCCTAAACACTCACTGAACCTGCCTCCACCACACTCTCAGACAGTGCATTCCAGATCCTAAACACTCACTGAACCTGCCTCCACCATACTCTCAGGCAGTGCATTCCAGATCCTAAACACTCACTGAACCTGCCTCCACAATACTCTCACGCAGTGCATTCCAGATCCTAAACACTCACTGAACCTGCCTCCACCACACTCTCAGACAGTGTATTGCAGGTTCTAAACACTCACTGAACCTGCCTCCACCACAATCTCAGACAGTGCATTCCAGATCCTAAACACTCACTGAACCTGCCTCCACCATTCTCTCAGGCAGTGCATTCCAGATCCTAAACACTCACTGAACCTGCCTCCACCGCACTCTCAGACAGTGCATTCCAGATCCGAAACACACACTGAACCTGCCTCCACCACACTTTCAGACAGTGTATTCCAGATCCTAAACACTCACTGAACCTGCCTCCACCGCACTCTCAGACAGTACATTCCAGATCCTAAACACACACTGAACCTGCCTCCACCAGACTGTCAGACAGTGTATTCCAGATCCTAAACACTCACTGAACCTGCCCCCACCGCACTCTCATACTGTGCATTCCAGATCCTAAACACTCACTGAACCTGCCTCCACCGCACTCTCAGACAGTGCATTCCAGATCCTAAACACACACTGAACCTGCCTCCACCGCACTCTCAGACAGTGCATTCCAGATCCTAAACACACACTGAACCTGCCTCCACCACACTCTCAGACAGTGCATTCCAGATCCTAAACACTCACTGAACCTGCCTCCACCGCACTCTCAGACAGTGCATTCCAGATCCTAAACACACACTGAACCTGCCTCCACCGCACTCTCAGAAAGTGCATTCCAGATCCTAAACACTCACTGAACCTGCCTCCACCACACTCTCAGACAGTGTTTTCAAGATTCTAAACACTCACTGAACCTGCCTCCACCACACTCTCAGACAGTGTATTCCAGATCCTAAGCACTCACTGAAACTGTCTCCACCGCACTCTCAGACAGTTCATTCCAGATCACAAACACTCACTGAACCTGCCTCCACCGCACTCTCAGACAGTGCATTCCAGATCCTAAACACTCACTGAACCTGCCTCCACCATACTCTCAGGCAGTGCATTCCAGATCCTAAACACTCACTGAACCTGCCTCCACCACACTCTCAGACAGTGCATTCCAGATCCTAAACACTCACTGAACCTGCCTCCACCATACTCTCGGGCAGTGCTTTCCAGATCCTAAACACTCACTGAACCTGCCTCCACCACATTCTCAGACAGTGCATTCCAGATCCTAAACACTCACTGAACCTGCCTGCACCACACTCTCAGACAGTGCATTCCAGATCCTAAACACTCACTGAACCTGCCTCCACCACACTCTCAGACAGTGCATTCCAGATCCTAAACACACAATGAACCTGCCTCCACCACACTCACAGACAGTGTATTCCAGATCCTAAACACACACTGAACCTGCCTCCACCACACTCTCAGACAGTGCATTCCAGATCCTAAACACTCACTGAATCTGCCTCCACCACACTCTCAGACAGTGCATTCCAGATCCTAAACACTCACTGAACCTGCCTCCACCACACTCTCAGACAGTGTATTGCAGGTTCTAAACACTCACTGAACCTGCCTCCACCACACTCTCAGACAGTGCATTCCAGATCCTAAACACTCACTGAACCTGCCTCCACCACACTCTCAGACAGTGTATTGCAGGTTCTAAACACACACTGAACCTGCCTCCACCACAATCTCAGACAGTGCATTCCAGATCCTGAACACTCACTGAACCTGCCTCCACCACACTCTCAGACAGTGTATTGCAGGTTCTAAACACTCACTGAACCTGCCTCCACCACACTCTCAGACAGTGCATTCCAGATCCTAAACACTCACTGAACCTGCCTCCACCACACTCTCAGACAGTGTATTGCAGGTTCTAAACACACACTGAACCTGCCTCCACCACAATCTCAGACAGTGCATTCCAGATCCTGAACACTCACTGAACCTGCCTCCACCACACTCTCAGACAGTGTATTTCAGATCCTCAGCACTCACTGAACCTGCCTCCACCGCACTCTCAGACAGTGCATTCCAGATCCTAAACACTCACTGAACCTGCCTCCACCATACTCTCAGGCAGTGCATTCCAGATCCTAAACACTCACTGAACCTGCCTCCACCATACTCTCAGGCAGTGCATTCCAGATCCTAAACACTCACTGAACCTGCCTCCACCACACTCTCAGACAGTGCATTCCAGATCCTAAACACTCACTGAACCTGCCTCCACCACACTCTCAGACAGTGCATTCCAGATCCTCAACACTCACTGAACCTGCCTCCACCACACTCTCAGACAGTGCATTCCAGATCCTAAACACTCACCTAACCTGCCTCCACAACACTCTCAGACAGGGCATTCCAGATCCTAAACACTCACTGAAACTGCCTCCACCACACTATCAGACAGTGCATTCCAGATCCTAAACACTCACTGAACCTGCCTCAACCACACTCTCAGACAGTGCATTCCAGATCCTAAACACTCACTGAACCTGCCTCCACCACACTCGCAGGCAGTGCATTCCAGATCCTAAACACTCACTGAACCTGCCTCCACCACACTCTCAGACAGTGTATTGCAGGTTCTAAACACTCACTGAACCTGCCTCCACCATACTCTCAGGCAGTGCATTCCAGATCCTAAACACTCACTGAACCTGCCTCCACCACAATCTCAGACAGTGCATTCCAGATCCTAAACACTCACTGAACCTGCCTCCACCACACTCTCAGACAGTGTATTTCAGATCCTCAGCACTCACTGAACCTGCCTCCACCACACTCTCAGACAGTGCATTCCAGATTCCAAACACTCACTGAACCTGCCTCCACCATTCTCTCAGGCAGTGCATTCCAGATCCTAAACACTCACTGAACCTGCCTCCACCGCACTCTCAGACAGTGCATTCCAGATCCGAAACACACACTGAACCTGCCTCCACCACACTTTCAGACAGTGTATTTCAGATCCTAAACACTCACTGAACCTGCCTCCACCGCACTCTCAGACAGTGCATTCCAGATCCTAAACACACACTGAACCTGCCTCCACCACACTTTCAGACAGTGTATTCCAGATCCTAAACACTCACTGAACCTGCCTCCACCGCACTCTCAGACAGTGCATTCCAGATCCTAAACACTCACTGAACCTGCCTCCACCATACTCTCACGCAGTGCATTCCAGATCCTAAACACTCACTGAACCTGCCTCCACCACACTTTCAGACAGTGTATTCCAGATCCTAAACACTCACTGAACCTGCCTCCACCACACTCTCAGACATTGCATTGCAGATTCTAAACACTCACTGAACCTGCCTCCACCATACTCTCACGCAGTGCATTCCAGATCCTAAACACTCACTGAACCTGCCTCCACCATACTCTCAGGCAGTGCATTCCAGATCCTAAACACTCACTGAACCTGCCTCCACAATACTCTCACGCAGTGCATTCCAGATCCTAAACACTCACTGAACCTGCCTCCACCACACTCTCAGACAGTGTATTGCAGGTTCTAAACACTCACTGAACCTGCCTCCACCACAATCTCAGACAGTTCATTCCAGATCACAAACACTCACTGAACCTGCCTCCACCGCACTCTCAGACAGTGCATTCCAGATCCGAAACACTCACTGAACCTGCCTCCACCATACTCTCAGGCAGTGCATTCCAGATCCTAAACACTCACTGAACCTGCCTCCACCACACTATCAGACAGTGCATTCCAGATCCTAAACACTCACTGAACCTGCCTCCACCACACTCTCAGACAGTGCATTCCAGATCCTAAACACTCACTGAACCTGCCTCCACAATACTCTCACGCAGTGCATTCCAGATCCTAAACACTCACTGAACCTGCCTCCACCACACTCTCAGACAGAGTATTGCAGGTTCTAAACACTCACTGAACCTGCCTCCACCACAATCTCAGACAGTTCATTCCAGATCACAAACACTCACTGAACCTGCCTCCACCGCACTCTCAGACAGTGCATTCCAGATCCGAAACACTCACTGAACCTGCCTCCACCATACTCTCAGGCAGTGCATTCCAGATCCTAAACACTCACTGAACCTGCCTCCACCATACTCTCAGGCAGTGCATTCCAGATCCTAAACACTCACTGAACCTGCCTCCACCATACTCTCAGGCAGTGCATTCCAGATCCTAAACACTCACTGAACCTGCCTCCACCACATTCTCAGACAGTGCATTCCAGATCCTAAACACTCACTGAACCTGCCTCCACCACACTCTCAGACAGTGCATTCCAGATCCTAAACACACACTGAACCTGCCTCCACCACACTCACAGACAGTGTATTCCAGATCCTAAACACTCACTGAACCTGCCTCCACCACACTCTCAGACAGTGCATTCCAGATCCTAAACAGTCACTGAATCTGCCTCCACCACACTCTCAGACAGTGCATTCCAGATCCTAAACACTCACTGAACCTGCCTCCACCACACTCTCAGACAGTGTATTGCAGGTTCTAAACACTCACTGAACCTGCCTCCACCACAATCTCAGACAGTGTATTTCAGATCCTCAGCACTCACTGAACCTGCCTCCACCGCACTCTCAGACAGTGCATTCCAGATCCTAAACACTCACTGAACCTGCCTCCACCATACTCTCAGGCAGTGCATTCCAGAGCCTAAACACTCACTGAACCTGCCTCCACCACACTCTCAGACAGTGCATTCCAGATCCTAAACACTCACTGAACCTGCCTCCACCATACTCTCAGGCAGTGCATTCCAGATCCTAAACACTCACTGAACCTGCCTCCACCACACTCTCAGAAAGTGCATTCCAGATCCTAAACACTCACTGAACCTGCCTCCACCACACACTCAGACAGTGCATTCCAGATCCTAAACACTCACTGAACCTGCCTCCACCACACTCTCAGACAGTGCATTCCAGATCCTAAACACTCACTGAACCTGCCTCCACCACACTCTCAGACAGTGCATTCCAGATCCTAAACACTCACTGAACCTGCCTCCACCACACTCTCAGACAGTGCATTCCAGATCCTAAACACTCACTGAACCTGCCTCCACCATACTCTCAGGCAGTGCATTCCAGATCCTAAACACTCACTGAACCTGCCTCCACAATACTCTCACGCAGTGCATTCCAGATCCTAAACACTCACTGAACCTGCCTCCACCACACTCTCAGACAGTGTATTGCAGGTTCTAAACACTCACTGAACCTGCCTCCACCACAATCTCAGACAGTGCATTCCAGATCCCAAACACTCACTGAACCTGCCTCCACCATTCTCTCAGGCAGTGCATTCCAGATCCTAAACACTCACTGAACCTGCCTCCACCGCACTCTCAGACAGTGCATTCCAGATCCTAAACACACACTGAACCTGCCTCCACCACACTTTCAGACAGTGTATTCCAGATCCTAAACACTCACTGAACCTGCCTCCACCACACTCTCAGACAGTGCATTCCAGATCCTAAACACACACTGAACCTGCCTCCACCGCACTCTCAGACAGTGCATTCCAGATCCTAAACACTCACTGAACCTACCTCCACCACACTCTCAGACAGTGTATTCAAGATTCTAAACACTCACTGAACCTGCCTCCACCACACTCTCAGACAGTGTATTCCAGATCCTAAGCACTCACTGAAACTGTCTCCACCGCACTCTCAGACAGTTCATTCCAGATCACAAACACTCACTGAACCTGCCTCCACCGCACTCTCAGACAGTGCATTCCAGAGCCTAAACACTCACTGAACCTGCCTCCACCACACTCTCAGACAGTGCATTCCAGATCCTAAACACTCACTGAACCTGCCTCCACCACACTCTCAGACAGTGCATTCCAGATCCTAAACACTCACTGAACCTGCCTCCACCATACTCTCAGGCAGTGCATTCCAGATCCTAAACACTCACTGAACCTGCCTCCACCACATTCTCAGACAGTGCATTCCAGATCCTAAACACTCACTGAACCTGCCTCCACCATACTCTCAGGCAGTGCATTCCAGATCCTAAACACTCACTGAACCTGCCTCCACCACACTCTCAGACAGTACATTCCAGCTCCTAAACACTCACTGAACCTGCCTCCACCATACTCTCAGACAGTGCATTCCAGATCCTAAACACTCACTGAACCTGCCTCCACCACACTCTCAGGCAGTGCATTCCAGATCCTAAACACTCACTGAACCTGCCTCCACCACATTCTCAGACAGTGCATTCCAGATCCTAAACACTCACTGAACCTGCCTGCACCACACTCTCAGACAGTGCATTCCAGATCCTAAATACTCACTGAACCTGCCTCCACCACACTCTCAGACAGTGCATTCCAGATCCTAAACACACACTGAACCTGCCTCCACCACACTCACAGACAGTGCATTCCAGATCCTAAACAGTCACTGAATCTGCCTCGACCACACTCTCAGACAGTGCATTCCAGATCCTAAACACTCACTGAACCTGCCTCCACCACACTCTCAGACAGTGTATTGCAGGTTCTAAACACTCACTGAACCTGCCTCCACCACAATCTCAGACAATGTATTTCAGATCCTCAGCACTCACTGAACCTGCCTCCACCGCACTCTCAGACAGTGCATTCCAGATCCTAAACACTCACTGAACCTGCCTCCACCATACTCTCAGGCAGTGCATTCCAGAGCCTAAACACTCACTGAACCTGCCTCCACCACACTCTCAGACAGTGCATTCCAGATCCTAAACACTCACTGAACCTGCCCCCACCGCACTCTCATACTGTGCATTCCAGATCCTAAACACTCACTGAACCTGCCTCCACCACACTCTCAGACAGTGTATTGCAGGTTCTAAACACTCACTGAACCTGCCTCCACCACAATCTCAGACAGTGCATTCCAGATCCCAAACACTCACTGAACCTGCCTCCACCATTCTCTCAGGCAGTGCATTCCAGATCCGAAACACACACTGAACCTGCCTCCACCACACTTTCAGACAGTGTATTCCAGATCCTAAACACTCACTGAACCTGCCTCCACCGCACTCTCAGACAGTACATTCCAGATCCTAAACACACACCGAACCTGACTCCACCACACTCTCAGACAGTGCATTCCAGATCCTAAACACTCACTGAACCTGCCTCCACCGCACTCTCATACTGTGCATTCCAGATCCTAAACACTCACTGAACCTGCCTCCACCGCACTCTCATACTGTGCATTCCAGATCCTAAACACTCACTGAACCTGCCTCCACCACACTTTCAGACAGTGCATTCCAGATCCTAAACACTCACCGAACCTGACTCCACCAAACTCTCAGACAGTGCATTCCAGATCCTAAACACTCACTGAACCTGCCTCCACCACACGCTCAGACAGTGCATTCCAGATCCTAAACACTCACTGAACCTGCCTCCACCACACTTTCAGACAGTGTATTCCAGATCCTAAACACTCACTGAACCTGCCCCCACTGCACTCTCATACTGTGCATTCCAGATCCTAAACACTCACTGAACCTGCCTCCACAACACTCTCAGACAGTGTATTCCAGATCCTAAACACTCACTGAACCTGCCTCCACCGCACTCTCAGACAGTACATTCCAGATCCTAAACACACACTGAACCTGCCTCCACCACACTTTCAGACAGTGTATTCCAGATCCTAAACACTCACTGAACCTGCCCCCACCGCACTCTCATACTGTGCATTCCAGATCCTAAACACACACTGAACCTGCCTCCACCGCACTCTCAGACAGTGCATTCCAGATCCTAAACACACACTGAACCTGCCTCCACCGCACTCTCAGACAGTGCATTCCAGATCCTAAACACTCACTGAACCTGCCTCCACAACACTCTCAGACAGTGTATTCCAGATCCTAAACACTTACTGAACCTGCCTCCACCGCACTCTCAGACAGTACATTCCAGATCCTAAACACACACTGAACCTGCCTCCACCACACTTTCAGACAGTGTATTCCAGATCCTAAACACTCACTGAACCTGCCTCCACCACACTCTCAGACAGTGCATTCCAGATCCTAAACACACACTGAACCTGCCCCCACCGCACTCTCATACTGTGCATTCCAGATCCTAAACACACACTGAACCTGCCTCCACCGCACTCTCAGACAGTGCATTCCAGATCCTAAACACACACTGAACCTGCCTCCACCACCCTCTCAGACAGTGCATTCCAGATCCTAAACACACACTGAACCTGCCTCCACCACACTCTCAGACAGTGCATTCCAGATCCTAAACACTCACTGAAACTGCCTCCACCACACTCTCAGACAGTGTATTCAAGATTCTAAACACTCACTGAACCTGCCTCCACCACACTCTCAGACAGTTCATTCCAGATCACAAACACTCACTGAACCTGCCTCCACCACATTCTCAGACAGTGCATTCCAGATCCTAAACACTCACTGAACCTGCCTGCACCACACTATCAGACAGCGCATTCCAGATCCTAAACACTCACTGAACCTGCCTCCACCACATTCTCAGACAGTGCATTCCAGATCCTAAACACTCACTGAACCTGCCTGCACCATACTCTCAGGCAGTGCATTCCAGATCCTAAACACTCACTGAACCTGCCTCCACCACATTCTCAGACAGTGCATTCCAGATCCTAAACACTCACTGAACCTGCCTGCACCACACTCTCAGACAGTGCATTCCAGATCCTAAACACTCACTGAACCTGCCTCCACCACACTCTCAGACAGTGCATTCCAGATCCTAAACACACACTGAACCTGCCTCCACCACACTCACAGACAGTGTATTCCAGATCCTAAACACTCACTGAACCTGCCTCCACCACACTCTCAGACAGTGCATTCCAGATCCTAAACAGTCACTGAATCTGCCTCCACCACACTCTCAGACAGTGCATTCCAGATCCTAAACACTCACTGAATCTGCCTCCACCACACTCTCAGACAGTGTATTGCAGGTTCTAAACACTCACTGAACCTGCCTCCACCACAATCTCAGACAGTGTATTTCAGATCCTCAGCACTCACTGAACCGGCCTCCACCGCACTCTCAGACAGTGCATTCCAGATCCTAAACACTCACTGAACCTGCCTCCACCATACTCTCAGGCAGTGCATTCCAGAGCCTAAACACTCACTGAACCTGCCTCCACCACACTCTCAGACAGTGCATTCCAGATCCTAAACACTCACTGAACCTGCCTCCACCACACTCTCAGACAGTGCATTCCAGATCCTAAACACTCACTGAACCTGCCTCCACCACACTCTCAGACAGTGCATTCCAGATCCCAAACACTCACTGAACCTGCCTCCACCATTCTCTCAGGCAGTGCATTCCAGATCCTAAACACTCACTGAACCTGCCTCCACCACAATCTCAGACAGTGCATTCCAGATCCCAAACACTCACTGAACCTGCCTCCACCATACTCTCAGGCAGTGCATTCCAGATCCTAAACACTCACTGAACCTGCCTCCACCGCACTCTCAGACAGTGCATTCCAGATCCGAAACACACACTGAACCTGCCTCCACCACACTTTCAGACAGTGTATTCCAGATCCTAAACACTCACTGAACCTGCCTCCACCGCACTCTCAGACAGTACATTCCAGATCCTAAACACACACTGAACCTGCCTCCACCGCACTCTCAGACAGTGCATTCCAGATCCTAAACACACACTGAACCTGCCTCCACCGCACTCTCAGACAGTGCATTCCAGATCCTAAACACACACTGAACCTGCCTCCACCGCACTCTCAGACAGTGCATTCCAGATCCTAAACACACACTGAACCTGCCTCCACCACCCTCTCAGACAGTGCATTCCAGATCCTAAACACACACTGAACCTGCCTCCACCACACTCTCAGACAGTGCATTCCAGATCCTAAACACTCACTGAAACTGCCTCCACCACACTCTCAGACAGTGTATTCAAGATTCTAAACACTCACTGAACCTGCCTCCACCACACTCTCAGACAGTTCATTCCAGATCACAAACACTCACTGAACCTGCCTCCACCACATTCTCAGACAGTGCATTCCAGATCCTAAACACTCACTGAACCTGCCTGCACCACACTATCAGACAGCGCATTCCAGATCCTAAACACTCACTGAACCTGCCTCCACCACATTCTCAGACAGTGCATTCCAGATCCTAAACACTCACTGAACCTGCCTGCACCATACTCTCAGGCAGTGCATTCCAGATCCTAAACACTCACTGAACCTGCCTCCACCACATTCTCAGACAGTGCATTCCAGATCCTAAACACTCACTGAACCTGCCTGCACCACACTCTCAGACAGTGCATTCCAGATCCTAAACACTCACTGAACCTGCCTCCACCACACTCTCAGACAGTGCATTCCAGATCCTAAACACACACTGAACCTGCCTCCACCACACTCACAGACAGTGTATTCCAGATCCTAAACACTCACTGAACCTGCCTCCACCACACTCTCAGACAGTGCATTCCAGATCCTAAACAGTCACTGAATCTGCCTCCACCACACTCTCAGACAGTGCATTCCAGATCCTAAACACTCACTGAATCTGCCTCCACCACACTCTCAGACAGTGTATTGCAGGTTCTAAACACTCACTGAACCTGCCTCCACCACAATCTCAGACAGTGTATTTCAGATCCTCAGCACTCACTGAACCGGCCTCCACCGCACTCTCAGACAGTGCATTCCAGATCCTAAACACTCACTGAACCTGCCTCCACCATACTCTCAGGCAGTGCATTCCAGAGCCTAAACACTCACTGAACCTGCCTCCACCACACTCTCAGACAGTGCATTCCAGATCCTAAACACTCACTGAACCTGCCTCCACCACACTCTCAGACAGTGCATTCCAGATCCTAAACACTCACTGAACCTGCCTCCACCACACTCTCAGACAGTGCATTCCAGATCCCAAACACTCACTGAACCTGCCTCCACCATTCTCTCAGGCAGTGCATTCCAGATCCTAAACACTCACTGAACCTGCCTCCACCACAATCTCAGACAGTGCATTCCAGATCCCAAACACTCACTGAACCTGCCTCCACCATACTCTCAGGCAGTGCATTCCAGATCCTAAACACTCACTGAACCTGCCTCCACCGCACTCTCAGACAGTGCATTCCAGATCCGAAACACACACTGAACCTGCCTCCACCACACTTTCAGACAGTGTATTCCAGATCCTAAACACTCACTGAACCTGCCTCCACCGCACTCTCAGACAGTACATTCCAGATCCTAAACACACACTGAACCTGCCTCCACCGCACTCTCAGACAGTGCATTCCAGATCCTAAACACACACTGAACCTGCCTCCACCACACTCTCAGACAGTGCATTCCAGATCCTAAACACTCACTGAACCTGCCTCCACCGCACTCTCAGACAGAGCATTCCAGATCCTAAACACACACTGAACCTGCCTCCACCGCACTCTCAGACAGTGCATTCCAGATCCTAAACACTCACTGAACCTACCTCCACCACACTCTCAGACAGTGTATTCAAGATTCTAAACACTCACTGAACCTGCCTCCACCACACTCTCAGACAGTGTATTCCAGATCCTAAGCACTCACTGAAACTGTCTCCACCGCACTCTCAGACAGTTCATTCCAGATCACAAACACTCACTGAACCTGCCTCCACCATACTCTCAGACAGTGCATTCCAGATCGTAAACACTCACTGAACCTGCCTCCACCACACTCTCAGACAGTGTATTCAAGATTCTAAACACTCACTGAACCTGCCTCCACCACACTCTCAGACAGTGTATTCCAGATCCTAAGCACTCACTGAAACTGTCTCCACCGCACTCTCAGACAGTTCATTCCAGATCACAAACACTCACTGAACCTGCCTCCACCACACTCTCAGACAGTGCATTCCAGATCCTAAACACTCACTGAACCTGCCTCCACCACACTCTCAGACAGTGTATTCCAGATCCTAAACACTCACTGAACCTGCCTGCACCACACTATCAGACAGTGTATTCCAGATCCTAAGCACTCACTGAAACTGTCTCCACCGCACTCTCAGACAGTGCATTCCAGATCCTAAACACTCACTGAACCTGCCTCCACCATACTCTCAGGCAGTGCATTCCAGATCCTAAACACTCACTGAACCTGCCTCCACCATACTCTCAGGCAGTGCATTCCAGATCCTAAACACTCACTGAACCTGCCTCCACCACATTCCCAGACAGTGCATTCCAGATCCTAAACACTCACTGAACCTGCCTCCACCATACTCTCAGGCAGTGCATTCCAGATCCTAAACACTCACTGAACCTGCCTCCACCACACTCTCAGACAGTGCATTCCAGATCCTAAACACACACTGAACCTGCCTCCACCACACTCACAGACAGTGTATTCCAGATCCTAAACACTCACTGAACCTGCCTCCACCACACTCTCAGACAGTGCATTCCAGATCCTAAACAGTCACTGAATCTGCCTCCACCACACTCTCAGACAGTGCATTCCAGATCCTAAACACTCACTGAACCTGCCTCCACCACACTCTCAGACAGTGTATTGCAGGTTCTAAACACTCACTGAACCTGCCTCCACCACAATCTCAGACAATGTATTTCAGATCCTCAGCACTCACTGAACCTGCCTCCACCGCACTCTCAGACAGTGCATTCCAGATCCTAAACAGTCACTGAACCTGCCTCCACCATACTCTCAGGCAGTGCATTCCAGAGCCTAAACACTCACTGAACCTGCCTCCACCACACTCTCAGACAGTGCATTCCAGATCCTAAACACTCACTGAACCTGCCTCCACCACACTCTCAGACAGTGTATTGCAGGTTCTAAACACTCACTGAACCTGCCTCCACCACAATCTCAGACAATGTATTTCAGATCCTCAGCACTCACTGAACCTGCCTCCACCGCACTCTCAGACAGTGCATTCCAGATCCTAAACAGTCACTGAACCTGCCTCCACCATACTCTCAGGCAGTGCATTCCAGAGCCTAAACACTCACTGAACCTGCCTCCACCACACTCTCAGACAGTGCATTCCAGATCCTAAACACTCACTGAACCTGCCTCCACCACACTCTCAGACAGTGTATTGCAGGTTCTAAACACTCACTGAACCTGCCTCCACCACAATCTCAGACAGTGCATTCCAGATCCCAAACACTCACTGAACCTGCCTCCACCATTCTCTCAGGCAGTGCATTCCAGATCCGAAACACACACTGAACCTGCCTCCACCACACTTTCAGACAGTGTATTCCAGATCCTAAACACTCACTGAACCTGCCTCCACCGCACTCTCAGACAGTACATTCCAGATCCTAAACACACACTGAACATGCCTCCACCACACTTTCAGACAGTGCATTCCAGATCCTAAACACTCACTGAACCTGCCTCCACCACACTCTCAGACAGTGCATTCCAGATCCTAAACACTCACTGAACCTGCCTCCACCACACGCTCAGACAGTGCATTCCAGATCCTAAACACTCACTGAACCTGCCTCCACCACACTCTCAGACAGTGCATTCCAGATCCTAAACACTCACTGAACCTGCCTCCACCACACTTTCAGACAGTGTATTCCAGATCCTAAACACTCACTGAACCTGCCTCCACCACACTCTCAGACAGTGCATTCCAGATCCTAAATACACACTGAACCTGCCTCCACCACACTCTCATACTGTGCATTCCAGATCCTAAACACTCACTGAACCTGCCTCCACCGCACTCTCAGACAGTGCATTCCAGATCCTAAACACACACTGAACCTGCCTCCACCGCACTCTCAGACAGTGCATTCCAGATCCTAAATACACACTGAACCTGCCTCCACCACACTCTCATACTGTGCATTCCAGATCCTAAACACTCACTGAACCTGCCTCCACCGCACTCTCAGACAGTGCATTCCAGATCCTAAACACACACTGAACCTGCCTCCACCACACTCTCAGACAGTGCATTCCAGATCCTAAACACTCACTGAACCTGCCTCCACCACACTCTCAGACAGTGCATTCCAGATCCTAAACACTCACTGAACCTGCCTCCACCACACTCTCAGACAGTGCATTCCAGATCCTAAACACTCACTGAACCTGCCTCCACCGCACTCTCAGACAGTGCATTCCAGATCCTAAACACACACTGAACCTGCCTCCACCACACTCTCAGACAGTGCATTCCAGATCCTAAACACACACTGAACCTGCCTCCACCACACTCTCAGACAGTGCATTCCAGATCATAAATACACACTGAACCTGCCTCCACCACACTCTCATACTGTGCATTCCAGATCCTAAACACTCACTGAACCTGCCTCCACCGCACTCTCAGACAGTGCTTTCCAGATCCTAAACACACACTGAACCTGCCTCCACCGCACTCTCAGACAGTGCATTCCAGATCCTAAACACTCACTGAACCTGCCTCCACAACACTCTCAGACAGTGTATTCCAGATCCTAAACACTCACTGAACCTGCCTCCACCGCACTCTCATACTGTGCATTCCAGATCCTAAACACTCACTGAACCTGCCTCCACCGCACTCTCAGACAGTGCATTCCAGATCCTAAACACACACTGAACCTGCCTCCACCGCACTCTCAGACAGTGCATTCCAGATCCTAAACACTCACTGAACCTGCCTCCACAACACTCTCAGACAGTGTATTCCAGATCCTAAACACTCACTGAACCTGCCTCCACCGCACTCTCAGACAGTACATTCCAGATCCTAAACACACACTGAACCTGCCTCCACCACACTTTCAGACAGTGTATTCCAGATCCTAAACACTCACTGAACCTGCCCCCACCGCACTCTCATAATGTGCATTCCAGATCCTAAACACTCACTGAACCTGCCTCCACCGCACTCTCAGACAGTGCATTCCAGATCCTAAACACACACTGAACCTGCCTCCACCACACTCTCAGACAGTGCATTCCAGATCCTAAACACACACTGAACCTGCCTCCACCGCACTCTCAGACAGTGCATTCCAGATCCTAAACACACACTGAACCTGCCTCCACCACACTCTCAGACAGTGCATTCCAGATCCTAAACACTCACTGAACCTGCCTCCACCGCACTCTCAGACAGTGCATTCCAGATCCTAAACACACACTGAACCTGCCTCCACCGCACTCTCAGACAGTGTATTCCAGATTCTAAACACTCACTGAACCTGCCTCCACCACACTCTCAGACAGTTCATTCCAGATCACAAACACTCACTGAACCTGCCTCCACCACATTCTCAGACAGTGCATTCCAGATCCTAAACACTCACTGAACCTGCCTGCACCACACTATCAGACAGTGCATTCCAGATCCTAAACACTCACTGAACCTGCCTCCACCACATTCTCAGACAGTGCATTCCAGATCCTAAACACTCACTGAACCTGCCTGCACCACACTCTCAGACAGTGCATTCCAGATCCTAAACACTCACTGAACCTGCCTCCACCATACTCTCAGGCAGTGCATTCCAGATCCTAAACACTCACTGAACCTGCCTCCACCACATTCTCAGACAGTGCATTCCAGATCCTAAACACTCACTGAACCTGCCTGCACCACACTCTCAGACAGTGCATTCCAGATCCTAAACACTCACTGAACCTGCCTCCACCACACTCTCAGACAGTGCATTCCAGATCCTAAACACACACTGAACCTGCCTCCACCACACTCACAGACAGTGTATTCCAGATCCTAAACACTCACTGAACCTGCCTCCACCACACTCTCAGACAGTGCATTCCAGATCCTAAACAGTCACTGAACCTGCCTCCACCACACTCTCAGACAGTGCATTCCAGATCCTAAACACTCACTGAATCTGCCTCCACCACACTCTCAGACAGTGTATTGCAGGTTCTAAACACTCACTGAACCTGCCTCCACCACAATCTCAGACAGTGTATTTCAGATCCTCAGCACTCACTGAACCGGCCTCCACCGCACTCTCAGACAGTGCATTCCAGATCCTAAACACTCACTGAACCTGCCTCCACCATACTCTCAGGCAGTGCATTCCAGAGCCTAAACACTCACTGAACCTGCCTCCACCACACTCTCAGACAGTGCATTCCAGATCCTAAACACTCACTGAACCTGCCTCCACCATACTCTCAGGCAGTGCATTCCAGATCCTAAACACTCACTGAACCTGCCTCCACCACACTCTCAGACAGTGCATTCCAGATCCTAAACACTCACTGAACCTGCCTCCACCACACTCTCAGACAGTGCATTCCAGATCCCAAACACTCACTGAACCTGCCTCCACCATTCTCTCAGGCAGTGCATTCCAGATCCTAAACACTCACTGAACCTGCCTCCACCACAATCTCAGACAGTGCATTCCAGATCCCAAACACTCACTGAACCTGCCTCCACCATTCTCTCAGGCAGTGCATTCCAGATCCTAAACACTCACTGAACCTGCCTCCACCGCACTCTCAGATAGTGCATTCCAGATCCGAAACACACACTGAACCTGCCTCCACCACACTTTCAGACAGTGTATTCCAGATCCTAAACACTCACTGAACCTGCCTCCACCGCACTCTCAGACAGTACATTCCAGATCCTAAACACACACTGAACCTGCCTCCACCGCACTCTCAGACAGTGCATTCCAGATCCTAAACACACACTGAACCTGCCTCCACCACACTCTCAGACAGTGCATTCCAGATCCTAAACACTCACTGAACCTGCCTCCACCGCACTCTCAGACAGAGCATTCCAGATCCTAAACACTCACTGAACCTGCCTCCACCGCACTCTCAGACAGAGCATTCCAGATCCTAAACACACACTGAACCTGCCTCCACCACACTCTCAGACAGTGCATTCCAGATCCTAAACACTCACTGAACCTACCTCCACCACACTCTCAGACAGTGTATTCAAGATTCTAAACACTCACTGAACCTGCCTCCACCACACTCTCAGACAGTGTATTCCAGATCCTAAGCACTCACTGAAACTGTCTCCACCGCACTCTCAGACAGTTCATTCCAGATCACAAACACTCACTGAACCTGCCTCCACCATACTCTCAGACAGTGCATTCCAGATCGTAAACACTCACTGAACCTGCCTCCACCACACTCTCAGACAGTGCATTCCAGATCCTAAACACTCACTGAACCTGCCTGCACCACACTATCAGACAGTGTATTCCAGATCCTAAGCACTCACTGAAACTGTCTCCACCGCACTCTCAGACAGTGCATTCCAGATCCTAAACACTCACTGAACCTGCCTCCACCATACTCTCAGGCAGTGCATTCCAGATCCTAAACACTCACTGAACCTGCCTCCACCATACTCTCAGGCCGTGCATTCCAGATCCTAAACACTCACTGAACCTGCCTCCACCACATTCCCAGACAGTGCATTCCAGATCCTAAACACTCACTGAACCTGCCTCCACCATACTCTCAGGCAGTGCATTCCAGATCCTAAACACTCACTGAACCTGCCTCCACCACACTCTCAGACAGTGCATTCCAGATCCTAAACACACACTGAACCTGCCTCCACCATACTCTCAGGCAGTGCATTCCAGAGCCTAAACACTCACTGAACCTGCCTCCACCACACTCTCAGACAGTGCATTCCAGATCCTAAACACTCACTGAACCTGCCCCCACCGCACTCTCATACTGTGCATTCCAGATCCTAAACACTCACTGAACCTGCCTCCACCACAATCACAGACAGTGCATTCCAGATCCCAAACACTCACTGAACCTGCCTCCACCATTCTCTCAGGCAGTGCATTCCAGATCCTAAACACTCACTGAACCTGCCTCCACCGCACTCTCAGACAGTGCATTCCAGATCCGAAACACACACTGAACCTGCCTCCACCACACTTTCAGACAGTGTATTCCAGATCCTAAACACTCACTGAACCGGCCTCCACCTCACTCTCAGACAGTGTATTGCAGGTTCTAAACACTCACTGAACCTGCCTCCACCACAATCTCAGACAGTGCATTCCAGATCCCAAACACTCACTGAACCTGCCTCCACCATTCTCTCAGGCAGTGCATTCCAGATCCTAAACACTCACTGAACCTGCCTCCACCGCACTCTCAGACAGTGCATTCCAGATCCGAAACACACACTGAACCTGCCTCCACCACACTTTCAGACAGTGTATTCCAGATCCTAAACACTCACTGAACCTGCCCCCACCGCACTCTCATACTGTGCATTCCAGATCCTAAACACTCACTGAACCTGCCTCCACCGCACTCTCAGACAGTGCATTCCAGATCCTAAACACACACTGAACCTGCCTCCACCGCACTCTCAGACAGTGCATTCCAGATCCTAAACACACACTGAACCTGCCTCCACCACACTCTCAGACAGTGCATTCCAGATCCTAAACACTCACTGAACCTGCCTCCACCGCACTCTCAGACAGTGCATTCCAGATCCTAAACACACACTGAACCTGCCTCCACCGCACTCTCAGACAGTGCATTCCAGATCCTAAACACTCACTGAACCTGCCTCCACCACACTCTCAGACAGTGTATTCAAGATTCTAAACACTCACTGAACCTGCCTCCACCACACTCTCAGACAGTGTATTCCAGATCCTAAGCACTCACTGAAACTGTCTCCACCGCATTCTCAGACAGTTCATTCCAGATCACAAACACTCACTGAACCTGCCTCCACCGCACTCTCAGACAGTGTATTCAAGATTCTAAACACTCACTGAACCTGCCTCCACCACAATCTCAGACAGTGCATTCCAGATCCTAAACACTCACTGAACCTGCCTCCACCATACTCTCAGACAGTGTATTCAAGATTCTAAACACTCACTGAACCTGCCTCCACCACAATCTCAGACAGTGCATTCCAGATCCTAAACACTCACTGAACCTGCCTCCACCATACTCTCAGACAGTGCATTCCAGATCCTAAACACTCACTGAACCTGCCTCCACCATACTCTCAGGCAGTGCATTCCAGATCCTAAACACTCACTGAACCTGCCTCCACCACATTCTCAGACAGTGCATTCCAGATCCTAAACACTCACTGAACCTGCCTGCACCACACTCTCAGACAGTGCATTCCAGATCCTAAACACTCACTGAACCTGCCTCCACCACACTCACAGACAGTGTATTCCAGATCCTAAACACTCACTGAACCTGCCTCCACCACACTCTCAGACAGTGCATTCCAGATCCTAAACAGTCACTGAATCTGCCTCCACCACACTCTCAGACAGTGCATTCCAGATCCTAAACACTCACTGAACCTGCCTCCACCACACTCTCAGACAGTGTATTGCAGGTTCTAAACACTCACTGAACCTGCCTCCACCACAATCTCAGACAGTGTATT
Source organism: Heterodontus francisci (assembly GCF_036365525.1). NCBI lineage: Eukaryota > Metazoa > Chordata > Chondrichthyes > Heterodontiformes > Heterodontidae > Heterodontus > Heterodontus francisci. The sequence continues at coordinate 3,884,925 of NC_090374.1, read as the reverse complement.
TCAGATCCTCAGCACTCACTGAACCTGCCTCCACCGCACTCTCAGACAGTGCATTCCAGATCCTAAACACTCACTGAACCTGCCTCCACCATACTCTCAGGCAGTGCATTCCAGAGCCTAAACACTCACTGAACCTGCCTCCACCACACTCTCAGACAGTGCATTCCAGATCCTAAACACTCACTGAACCTGCCTCCACCATACTCTCAGGCAGTGCATTCCAGATCCAAAACCCTCACTGAACCTGCCTCCACCACACTCTCAGACAGTGCATTCCAGATCCTAAACACTCACTGAACCTGCCTCCACCACACTCTCAGACAGTGCATTCCAGATCCTCAACACTCACTGAACCTGCCTCCACCACACTCTCAGACAGTGCATTCCAGATCCTAAACACACACTGAACCTGCCTCCACCACACTCTCAGACAGTGCATTCCAGATCCTAAACACACACTGAACCTGCCTCCACCACACTTTCAGGCAGTGCATTCCAGATCCTAAACACTCACTGAACCTGCCTCCACCACAATCTCAGACAGTGCATTCCAGATCCCAAACACTCACTGAACCTGCCTCCACCGCACTCTCAGGCAGTGCATTCCAGATCCTAAACACTCACTGAACCTGCCTCCACCGCACTCTCAGACAGTGCATTCCAGATCCGAAACACACACTGAACCTGCCTCCACCACACTTTCAGACAGTACATTCCAGATCCTAAACACTCACTGAACATGCCTCCACCACACTCTCAGACAGTGCATTCCAGATCCTAAACACTCACTGAACCTGCCTCCACCACACTCTCAGACAGTGTATTCCAGATCCTAAACACTCACTGAACCTGCCTCCACCACACTCTCAGACAGTGTATTCCAGATCCTAAACACTCACTGAACATGCCTCCACCGCACTCTCAGACAGTACATTCCAGATCCTAAACACACACTGAACCTGCCTCCACCACACTCTCAGACAGTGCATTGCAGATCCTAAACACTCACTGAACCTGCCTCCACCACACTTTCAGACAGTGTATTCCAGATCCTAAACACTCACTGAACCTGCCCCCACCGCACTCTCATACTGTGCATTCCAGATCCTAAACACTCACTGAACCTGCCTCCACCGCACTCTCAGACAGTGCATTCCAGATCCTAAACACACACTGAACCTGCCTCCACCGCACTCTCAGACAGTGCATTCCAGATCCTAAAAACACACTGAACCTGCCTCCACCACACTCTCAGACAGTGCATTCCAGATCCTAAACACACACTGAACCTGCCTCCACCGCACTCTCAGACAGTGCATTCCAGATCCTAAACACTCACTGAACCTGCCTCCACCACACTCTCAGACAGTGTATTCAAGATTCTAAACACTCACTGAACCTGCCTCCACCACACTCTCAGACAGTGCATTCCAGATCCTAAACACTCACTGAACCTGCCTCCACCACACTCTCAGACAGTGTATTCAAGATTCTAAACACTCACTGAACCTGCCTCCACCGCACTCTCAGACAGTGCATTCCAGATCCTAAACACACACTGAACCTGCCTCCACCGCACTCTCAGACAGTGCATTCCAGATCCTAAACACACACTGAACCTGCCTCCACCACACTCTCAGACAGTGCATTCCAGATCCTAAACACACACTGAACCTGCCTCCACCGCACTCTCAGACAGTGCATTCCAGATCCTAAACACTCACTGAACCTGCCTCCACCACACTCTCAGACAGTGTATTCAAGATTCTAAACTCTCACTGAACCTGCCTCCACCACACTCTCAGACAGTGTATTCCAGATCCTAAGCACTCACTGAAACTGTCTCCACCGCACTCTCAGACAGTTCATTCCAGATCACAAACACTCACTGAACCTGCCTCCACCGCACTCTCAGACAGTGCATTCCAGATCCTAAACACTCACTGAACCTGCCTCCACCATACTCTCAGGCAGTGCATTCCAGATCCTAAACACTCACTGAACCTGCCTCCACCACACTCTCAGACAGTGCATTCCAGATCCTAAACACTCACTGAACCTGCCTCCACCATACTCTCAGGCAGTGCATTCCAGATCCTAAACACTCACTGAACCTGCCTCCACCACACTCTCAGACAGTGCATTCCAGATCCTAAACACTCACTGAACCTGCCTCCACCACATTCTCAGACAGTGCATTCCAGATCCTAAACACTCACTGAACCTGCCTGCACCACACTATCAGACAGTGCATTCCAGATCCTAAACACTCACTGAACCTGCCTCCACCATACTCTCAGGCAGTGCATTCCAGATCCTAAACACTCACTGAACCTGCCTCCACCACATTCTCAGACAGTGCATTCCAGATCCTAAACACTCACTGAACCTGCCTGCACCACACTCTCAGACAGTGCATTCCAGATCCTAAACACTCACTGAACCTGCCTCCACCACACTCTCAGACAGTGCATTCCAGATCCTAAACACACACTGAACCTGCCTCCACCACACTCACAGACAGTGTATTCCAGATCCTAAACACTCACTGAACCTGCCTCCACCACACTCTCAGACAGTGCATTCCAGATCCTAAACAGTCACTGAATCTGCCTCCACCACACTCTCAGACAGTGCATTCCAGATCCTAAACACTCACTGAACCTGCCTCCACCACAATCTCAGACAGTGTATTTCAGATCCTCAGCACTCACTGAACCTGCCTCCACCGCACTCTCAGACAGTGCATTCCAGATCCTAAACACTCACTGAACTTGCCTCCACCATACTCTCAGGCAGTGCATTCCAGACCCTAAACACTCACTGAACCTGCCTCCACCACACTCTCAGACAGTGCATTTCAGATCCTAAACACTCCTGAACCTGCCTCCACCATACTCTCAGGCAGTGCATTCCAGATCCTAAACACTCACTGAACCTGCCTCCACCACACTCTCAGACAGTGCATTCCAGATCCTAAACACTCACTGAACCTGCCTCCACCACACTCTCAGACAGTGCATTCCAGATCCTCAACACTCACTGAAACTGCCTCCACCACACTCTCAGACAGTGCATTCCAGATCCTAAACACTCACTGAACCTGCCTCCACCACACTCTCAGACAGTGCATTCCAGATCCTCAACACTCACTGAAACTGCCTCCACCACACTCTCAGGCAGTGCATTCCAGATCCTAAACACTCACTGAACCTGCCTCCACCACACTCTCAGACAGTGCATTCCAGATCCTCAACACTCACTGAAACTGCCTCCACCACACTCTCAGACAGTGCATTCCAGATCCTAAACACTCACTGAACCTGCCTCCACCGCACTCTCAGACAGTGCATTCCAGATCCTAAACACACACTGAACCTGCCTCCACCGCACTCTCAGACAGTGCATTCCAGATCCTAAACACTCACTGAACCTGCCTCCACCACACTCTCAGACAGTGTATTCAAGATTCTAAACACTCACTGAACCTGCCTCCACCACACTCTCAGACAGTGTATTCCAGATCCTAAACACTCACTGAACCTGCCTCCACCACACTCTCAGACAGTGCATTCCAGATCCTCAACACTCACTGAACCTGCCTCCACCACACTCTCAGACAGTGCATTCCAGATCCTAAGCACTCACTGAAACTGTCTCCACCGCACTCTCAGACAGTTCATTCCAGATCACAAACACTCACTGAACCTGCCTCCACCGCACTCTCAGACAGTGCATTCCAGATCCTAAACACTCACTGAACCTGCCTCCACCATACTCTCAGGCAGTGCATTCCAGATCCTAAACACTCACTGAACCTGCCTCCACCACATTCTCAGACAGTGCATTCCAGATCCTAAACACTCACTGAACCTGCCTCCACCATACTCTCAGACAGTACATTCCAGATCCTAAACACTCACTGAACCTGCCTCCACCACACTCTCAGACAGTACATTCCAGATCCTAAACACTCACTGAACCTGCCTCCACCACACTCTCAGACAGTGCATTCCAGATCCTAAACACTCACTGAACCTGCCTGCACCACACTATCAGACAGTGCATTCCAGATCCTAAACACTCACTGAACCTGCCTCCACCACACTCTCAGACAGTGTATTCCAGATCCTAAACACTCACTGAACCTGCCTCCACCACACTCTCAGGCAGTGCATTCCAGATCCTAAACACTCACTGAACCTGCCTCCACCATACTCTCAGACAGTGCATTCCAGATCCTAAACACTCACTGAACCTGCCTCCACCATACTCTCAGGCAGTGCATTCCAGATCCTAAACACTCACTGAACCTGCCTCCACCACATTCTCAGACAGTGCATTCCAGATCCTAAACACTCACTGAACCTGCCTGCACCACACTCTCAGACAGTGCATTCCAGATCCTAAACACTCACTGAACCTGCCTCCACCACATTCTCAGACAGTGCATTCCAGATCCTAAACACTCACTGAACCTGCCTCCACCACACTCACAGACAGTGTATTCCAGATCCTAAACACTCACTGAACCTGCCTCCACCACACTCTCAGACAGTGCATTCCAGATCCTAAACAGTCACTGAATCTGCCTCCACCACACTCTCAGACAGTGCATTCCAGATCCTAAACACTCACTGAACCTGCCTCCACCACACTCTCAGACAGTGTATTGCAGGTTCTAAACACTCACTGAACCTGCCTCCACCACAATCTCAGACAGTGTATTTCAGATCCTCAGCACTCACTGAACCTGCCTCCACCGCACTCTCAGACAGTGCATTCCAGATCCTAAACACTCACTGAACCTGCCTCCACCATACTCTCAGGCAGTGCATTCCAGAGCCTAAACACTCACTGAACCTGCCTCCACCACACTCTCAGACAGTGCATTCCAGATCCTAAACACTCACTGAACCTGCCTCCACCATACTCTCAGGCAGTGCATTCCAGATCCAAAACCCTCACTGAACCTGCCTCCACCACACTCTCAGACAGTGCATTCCAGATCCTAAACACTCACTGAACCTGCCTCCACCACACTCTCAGACAGTGCATTCCAGATCCTAAACACACAATGAACCTGCCTCCACCGCACTAGCAGACAGTGCATTCCAGATCCTAAACACTCACTGAACCTGCCTCCACCGCACTAGCAGACAGTGCATTCCAGATTCTTAGCACTCACTGAACCTGCCTCCACCACACTCTCAGACAGTGCATTCCAGATCCTAAACACACACTGAACCTGCCTCCACCACACTCTCAGACAGTGCATTCCAGATCCTAAACACTCACTGAACCTGCCTCCACCACACTCTCAGACAGTGCATTCCAGATCCTAAACACACACTGAACCTGCCTCCACCACACTTTCAGGCAGTGCATTCCAGATCCTAAACACTCACTGAACCTGCCTCCACCACACTCTCAGACAGTGCATTCCAGATCCGAAACACACACTGAACCTGCCTCCACCACACTCTCAGACAGTGCATTCCAGATCCTAAACACTCACCTAACCTGCCTCCACAACACTCTCAGACAGTGCATTCCAGATCCTAAACACTCACTGAACCTGCCTCCACCACACTCTCAGACAGTGCATTCCAGATCCTAAACACTCACTGAACCTGCCTCCACCATACTCTCAGGCAGTGCATTCCAGATCCTAAACACTCACTGAACCTGCCTCCACAATACTCTCACGCAGTGCATTCCAGATCCTAAACACTCACTGAACCTGCCTCCACCACACTCTCAGACAGTGTATTGCAGGTTCTAAACACTCACTGAACCTGCCTCCACCACAATCTCAGACAGTGCATTCCAGATCCCAAACACTCACTGAACCTGCCTCCACCATTCTCTCAGGCAGTGCATTCCAGATCCTAAACACTCACTGAACCTGCCTCCACCGCACTCTCAGACAGTGCATTCCAGATCCGAAACACACACTGAACCTGCCTCCACCACACTTTCAGACAGTACATTCCAGATCCTAAACACTCACTGAACATGCCTCCACCGCACTCTCAGACAGTGCATTCCAGATCCGAAACACACACTGAACCTGCCTCCACCACACTTTCAGACAGTACATTCCAGATCCTAAACACTCACTGAACCTGCCTCCACCACACTCTCAGACAGTGTATTCCAGATCCTAAACACTCACTGAACCTGCCTCCACCGCACTCTCAGACAGTACATTCCAGATCCTAAACACACACTGAACCTGCCTCCACCACACTTTCAGACAGTGTATTCCAGATCCTAAACACTCACTGAACCTGCCCCCACCGCACTCTCATACTGTGCATTCCAGATCCTAAACACTCACTGAACCTGCCTCCACCGCACTCTCAGACAGTGCATTCCAGATCCTAAACACACACTGAACCTGCCTCCACCGCACTCTCAGACAGTGCATTCCAGATCCTAAACACACACTGAACCTGCCTCCACCACACTCTCAGACAGTGCATTCCAGATCCTAAACACTCACTGAACCTGCCTCCACCGCACTCTCAGACAGTGCATTCCAGATCCTAAACACACACTGAACCTGCCTCCACCGCACTCTCAGACAGTGCATTCCAGATCCTAAACACTCATTGAACCTGCCTCCACCACACTCTCAGACAGTGCATTCCAGATCCTAAACACTCACTGAACCTGCCTCCACCACACTCTCAGACAGTGCATTCCAGATCCCAAACACTCACTGAACCTGCCTCCACAACACTCTCAGACAGTGCATTCCAGATCCTAAACACTCATTGAACCTGCCTCCACCACACTCTCAGACAGTGCATTCCAGATCCTAAACACTCATTGAACCTGCCTCCACCACACTCTCAGACAGTGCATTCCAGATCCCAAACACTCACTGAACCTGCCTCCACCGCACTCTCAGACAGTGCATTCCAGATCCTAAACACACACTGAACCTGCCTCCACCACACTCTCAGACAGTGTATTCAAGATTCTAAACACTCACTGAACCTGCCTCCACCACACTCTCAGACAGTGTATTCCAGATCCTAAGCACTCACTGAAACTGTCTCCACCGCACTCTCAGACAGTTCATTCCAGATCACAAACACTCACTGAACCTGCCTCCACCGCACTCTCAGACAGTGCATTCCAGATCCTAAACACTCACTGAACCTGCCTCCACCATACTCTCAGGCAGTGCATTCCAGATCCTAAACACTCACTGAACCTGCCTCCACCACACTCTCAGACAGTGCATTCCAGATCCTAAACACTCACTGAACCTGCCTCCACCACACTCTCAGACAGTGCATTCCAGATCCTAAACACTCACTGAACCTGCCTCCACCACATTCTCAGACAGTGCATTCCAGATCCTAAACACTCACTGAACCTGCCTCCACCACACTCTCAGACAGTGCATTCCAGATCCTAAACACTCACTGAACCTGCCTCCACCACATTCTCAGACAGTGCATTCCAGATCCTAAACACTCACTGAACCTGCCTGCACCACACTCTCAGACAGTGCATTCCAGATCCTAAACACTCACTGAACCTGCCTCCACCACACTCTCAGACAGTGCATTCCAGATCCTAAACACACACTGAACCTGCCTCCACCACACTCACAGACAGTGTATTCCAGATCCTAAACACTCACTGAACCTGCCTCCACCACACTCTCAGACAGTGCATTCCAGATCCTAAACAGTCACTGAATCTGCCTCCACCACACTCTCAGACAGTGCATTCCAGATCCTAAACACTCACTGACCCTGCCTCCACCACACTCTCAGACAGTGTATTGCAGGTTCTAAACACTCACTGAACCTGCCTCCACCACAATCTCAGACAGTGTATTTCAGATCCTCAGCACTCACTGAACCTGCCTCCACCGCACTCTCAGACAGTGCATTCCAGATCCGAAACACTCACTGAACTTGCCTCCACCATACTCTCAGGCAGTGCATTCCAGAGCCTAAACACTCACTGAACCTGCCTCCACCACACTCTCAGACAGTGCATTTCAGATCCTAAACACTCACTGAACCTGCCTCCACCATACTCTCAGGCAGTGCATTCCAGATCCTAAACACTCACTGAACCTGCCTCCACCACACTCTCAGACAGTGCATTCCAGATCCTAAACACTCACTGAACCTGCCTCCACCACACTCTCAGACAGTGCATTCCAGATCCTCAACACTCACTGAAACTGCCTCCACCACACTCTCAGACAGTGCATTCCAGATCCTAAACACTCACTGAACCTGCCTCCACCACACTCTCAGACAGTGCATTCCAGATCCTCAACACTCACTGAAACTGCCTCCACCACACTCTCAGGCAGTGCATTCCAGATCCTAAACACTCACTGAACCTGCCTCCACCACACTCTCAGACAGTGCATTCCAGATCCTAAACACTCACTGAACCTGCCTCCACCGCACTCTCAGACAGTGCATTCCAGATCCTAAACACACACTGAACCTGCCTCCACCGCACTCTCAGACAGTGCATTCCAGATCCTAAACACTCACTGAACCTGCCTCCACCACACTCTCAGACAGTGTATTCAAGATTCTAAACACTCACTGAACCTGCCTCCACCACACTCTCAGACAGTGTATTCCAGATCCTAAACACTCACTGAACCTGCCTCCACCACACTCTCAGACAGTGCATTCCAGATCCTCAACACTCACTGAACCTGCCTCCACCACACTCTCAGACAGTGCATTCCAGATCCTAAGCACTCACTGAAACTGTCTCCACCGCACTCTCAGACAGTTCATTCCAGATCACAAACACTCACTGAACCTGCCTCCACCGCACTCTCAGACAGTGCATTCCAGATCCTAAACACTCACTGAACCTGCCTCCACCATACTCTCAGGCAGTGCATTCCAGATCCTAAACACTCACTGAACCTGCCTCCACCACACTCTCAGACAGTGCATTCCAGATCCTAAACACTCACTGAACCTGCCTCCACCATACTCTCAGGCAGTGCATTCCAGATCCTAAACACTCACTGAACCTGCCTCCACCACATTCTCAGACAGTGCATTCCAGATCCTAAACACTCACTGAACCTGCCTGCACCACACTATCAGACAGTGCATTCCAGATCCTAAACACTCACTGAACCTGCCTCCACCATACTCTCAGGCAGTGCATTCCAGATCCTAAACACTCACTGAACCTGCCTCCACCACATTCTCAGACAGTGCATTCCAGATCCTAAACACTCACTGAACCTGCCTGCACCACACTCTCAGACAGTGCATTCCAGATCCTAAACACTCACTGAACCTGCCTCCACCACACTCTCAGACAGTGCATTCCAGATCCTAAACACACACTGAACCTGCCTCCACCACACTCACAGACAGTGTATTCCAGATCCTAAACACTCACTGAACCTGCCTCCACCACACTCTCAGACAGTGCATTCCAGATCCTAAACAGTCACTGAATCTGCCTCCACCACACTCTCAGACAGTGCATTCCAGATCCTAAACACTCACTGAACCTGCCTCCACCACACTCTCAGACAGTGTATTGCAGGTTCTAAACACTCACTGAACCTGCCTCCAGCACAATCTCAGACAGTGTATTTCAGATCCTCAGCACTCACTGAACCTGCCTCCACCGCACTCTCAGACAGTGCATTCCAGATCCTAAACACTCACTGAACTTGCCTCCACCATACTCTCAGGCAGTGCATTCCAGAGCCTAAACACTCACTGAACCTGCCTCCACCACACTCTCAGACAGTGCATTACAGATCCTAAACACTCACTGAACCTGCCTCCACCATACTCTCAGGCAGTGCATTCCAGATCCTAAACACTCACTGAACCTGCCTCCACCACACTCTCAGACAGTGCATTCCAGATCCTAAACACTCACTGAACCTGCCTCCACCACACTCTCAGACAGTGCATTCCAGATCCTCAACACTCACTGAAACTGCCTCCACCACACTCTCAGACAGTGCATTCCAGATCCTAAACACTCACTGAACCTGCCTCCACCACACTCTCAGACAGTGCATTCCAGATCCTCAACACTCACTGAAACTGCCTCCACCACACTCTCAGGCAGTGCATTCCAGATCCTCAACACTCACTGAAACTGCCTCCACCACACTCTCAGACAGTGCATTCCAGATCCTAAACACTCACTGAACCTGCCTCCACCACACTCTCAGACAGTGCATTCCAGATCCTAAACACTCACTGAACCTGCCTCCACCACACTCTCAGACAGTGCATTCCAGATCCTAAACACTCACTGAACCTGCCTCCACCACACTCTCAGACAGTGCATTCCAGATCCTAAACACTCACTGAACCTGCCTCCACCACACTCTCAGGCAGTGCATTCCAGATCCTAAACACTCACTGAACCTGCCTCCACAATACTCTCACGCAGTGCATTCCAGATCCTAAACACTCACTGAACCTGCCTCCACCACACTCTCAGACAGTGTATTGCAGGTTCTAAACACTCACTGAACCTGCCTCCACCACAATCTCAGACAGTGCATTCCAGATCCCAAACACTCACTGAACCTGCCTCCACCATTCTCTCAGGCAGTGCATTCCAGATCCTAAACACTCACTGAACCTGCCTCCACCACACTATCAGACAGTGCATTCCAGATCCTAAACACACACTGAACCTGCCTCCACCGCACTCTCAGACAGTGCATTCCAGATCCTAAACACACACTGAACCTGCCTCCACCGCACTCTCAGACAGTGCATTCCAGATCCTAAACACACACTGAACCTGCCTCCACCGCACTCTCAGACAGTGCATTCCAGATCCTAAACACACACTGAACCTGCCTCCACCACACTCTCAGACAGTGCATTCCAGATCCTAAACACTCACTGAAACTGCCTCCACCGCACTCTCAGACAGTGCATTCCAGATCCTAAACACTCACTGAACCTGCCTCCACCACACTCTCAGACAGTGTATTCAAGATTCTAAACACTCACTGAACCTGCCTCCACCACACTCTCAGACAGTGTATTCCAGATCCTAAGCACTCACTGAACCTGCCCCCACCGCACTCTCATACTGTGCATTCCAGATCCTAAACATTCACTGAACCTCCCTCCACCGCACTCTCAGACAGTGCATTCCAGATCCTAAACACACACTGAACCTGCCTCCACCGCACTCTCAGACAGTGCATTCCAGATCCTAAACACACACTGAACCTGCCTCCACCACACTCTCAAACATTGCATTCCAGATCCTAAACACTCACTGAACCTGCCTCCACCGCACTCTCAGACAGTGCATTCCAGATCCTAAACACACACTGAACCTGCCTCCACCGCACTCTCAGACAGTGCATTCCAGATCCTAAACACACACTGAACCTGCCTCCACCACACTCTCAGACAGTGTATTCAAGATTCTAAACAATCACTGAACCTGCCTCCACCACACTCTCAGACAGTTCATTCCAGATCACAAACACTCACTGAACCTGCCTCCACCGCACTCTCAGACAGTGCATTCCAGATCCGAAACACTCACTGAACCTGCTTCCACCACACTCTCAGACAGTGCATTCCAGATCCTAAACACTCACTGAACCTGCCTCCACCACACTATCAGACAGTGCATTCCAGATCCTAAACACTCACTGAACCTGCCTCCACCATACTCTCAGACAGTGCATTCCAGATCCGAAACACACACTGAACCTGCCTCCACCACACTTTCAGACAGTGTATTCCAGATCCTAAACACTCACTGAACCTGCCTCCACCGCACTCTCAGACAGTGCATTCCAGATCCTAAACACACACTGAACCTGCCTCCACCACACTCTCAGACAGTGCATTCCAGATCCTAAACACTCACTGAACCTGCCTCCACCGCACTCTCAGACAGTGCATTCCAGATCCTAAACACTCACTGAACCTGCCTCCACCATACTCTCACGCAGTGCATTCCAGATCCTAAACACTCACTGAACCTGCCTCCACCACACTCTCAGACAGTGCATTGCAGATTCTAAACACTCACTGAACCTGCCTCCACCATACTCTCACGCAGTGCATTCCAGATCCTAAACACTCACTGAACCTGCCTCCACCATACTCTCAGGCAGTGCATTCCAGATCCTAAACACTCACTGAACCTGCCTCCACAATACTCTCACGCAGTGCATTCCAGATCCTAAACACTCACTGAACCTGCCTCCACCACACTCTCAGACAGTGTATTGCAGGTTCTAAACACTCACTGAACCTGCCTCCACCACAATCTCAGACAGTTGATTCCAGATCACAAACACTCACTGAACCTGCCTCCACCGCACTCTCAGACAGTGCATTCCAGATCCGAAACACTCACTGAACCTGCCTCCACCATACTCACAGGCAGTGCATTCCAGATCCTAAACACTCACTGAACCTGCCTCCACCACACTATCAGACAGTGCATTCCAGATCCTAAACACTCACTGAACCTGCCTCCACCATACTCTCAGGCAGTGCATTCCAGATCCTAAACACTCACTGAACCTGCCTCCACCACATTCTCTGACAGTGCATTCCAGATCCTAAACACTCACTGAACCTGCCTGCACCACACTCTCAGACAGTGCATTCCAGATCCTAAACACTCACTGAACCTGCCTCCACCACACTCTCAGACAGTGCATTCCAGATCCTAAACACACACTGAACCTGCCTCCACCACACTCACAGACAGTGTATTCCAGATCCTAAACACTCACTGAACCTGCCTCCACCACACTCTCAGACAGTGCATTCCAGATCCTAAACAGTCACTGAACCTGCCTCCACCACACTCTCAGACAGTGCATTCCAGATCCTAAACACTCACTGAACCAGCCTCCACCACACTCTCAGACAGTGTATTGCAGGTTCTAAACACTCACTGAACCTGCCTCCACCACAATCTCAGACAGTGTATTTCAGATCCTCAGCACTCACTGAACCTGCCTCCACCGCACTCTCAGACAGTGCATTCCAGATACGAAACACTCACTGAACCTGCCTCCACCATACTCTCAGGCAGTGCATTCCAGATCCTAAACACTCACTGAACCTGCCTCCACCACACTCTCAGACAGTGCATTCCAGATCCTAAACACTCACTGAACCTGCCTCCACCGCACTCTCAGACAGTGCATTCCAGATCCTAAACACACACTGAACCTGCCTCCACCGCACTCTCAGACAGTGCATTCCAGATCCTAAACACACACTGAACCTGCCTCCACCACACTCTCAGACAGTGTATTCAAGATTCTAAACAATCACTGAACCTGCCTCCACCACACTCTCAGACAGTTCATTCCAGATCACAAACACTCACTGAACCTGCCTCCACCGCACTCTCAGACAGTGCATTCCAGATCCGAAACACTCACTGAACCTGCTTCCACCACACTCTCAGACAGTGCATTCCAGATCCTAAACACTCACCTAACCTGCCTCCACAACACTCTCAGACAGTGCATTCCAGATCCTAAACACTCACTGAACCTGCCTCCACCACACTCTCAGGCAGTGCATTCCAGATCCTAAACACTCACTGAACCTGCCTCCACAATACTCTCACGCAGTGCATTCCAGATCCTAAACACTCACTGAACCTGCCTCCACCACACTCTCAGACAGTGTATTGCAGGTTCTAAACACTCACTGAACCTGCCTCCACCACAATCTCAGACAGTGCATTCCAGATCCCAAACACTCACTGAACCTGCCTCCACCGCACTCTCAGACAGTGCATTCCAGATCCTAAACACACACTGAACCTGCCTCCACCACACTCTCAGACAATGCATTCCAGATCCTAAACACTCACTGAACCTGCCTCCACCGCACTCTCAGACAGTGCATTCCAGATCCTAAACACACACTGAACCTGCCTCCACCGCACTCTCAGACAGTGCATTCCAGATCCTAAACACTCACTGAACCTGCCTCCACCACACTCTCAGACAGTGTATTCAAGATTCTAAACACTCACTGAACCTGCCTCCACCACACTCTCAGACAGTGTATTCCAAATCCTAAACACTCACTGAACCTGCCTCCACCGCACTCTCAGACAGTGCATTCCAGATCCTAAACACACACTGAACCTGCCTCCACCGCACTCTCAGACAGTGCATTCCAGATCCTAAACACACACTGAACCTGCCTCCACCACACTCTCAGACAGTGCATTCCAGATCCTAAACACTCACTGAACCTGCCTCCACCGCACTCTCAGACAGTGCATTCCAGATCCTAAACACACACTGAACCTGCCTCCACCGCACTCTCAGACAGTGCATTCCAGATCCTAAACACACACTGAACCTGCCTCCACCACACTCTCAGACAGTGTATTCAAGATTCTAAACAATCACTGAACCTGCCTCCACCACACTCTCAGACAGTTCATTCCAGATCACAAACACTCACTGAACCTGCCTCCACCGCACTCTCAGACAGTGCATTCCAGATCCGAAACACTCACAGAACCTGCTTCCACCACACTCTCAGACAGTGCATTCCAGATCCTAAACACTCACTGAACCTGCCTCCACCACACTATCAGACAGTGCATTCCAGATCCTAAACACTCACTGAACCTGCCTCCACCATACTCTCAGACAGTGCATTCCAGATCCGAAACACACACTGAACCTGCCTCCACCACACTTTCAGACAGTGTATTCCAGATCCTAAACACTCACTGAACCTGCCTCCACCGCACTCTCAGACAGTGCATTCCAGATCCTAAACACACACTGAACCTGCCTCCACCACACTCTCAGACAGTGCATTCCAGATCCTAAACACTCACTGAACCTGCCTCCACCGCACTCTCAGACAGTGCATTCCAGATCCTAAACACTCACTGAACCTGCCTCCACCATACTCTCACGCAGTGCATTCCAGATCCTAAACACTCACTGAACCTGCCTCCACCACACTCTCAGACAGTGCATTGCAGATTCTAAACACTCACTGAACCTGCCTCCACCATACTCTCACGCAGTGCATTCCAGATCCTAAACACTCACTGAACCTGCCTCCACCATACTCTCAGGCAGTGCATTCCAGATCCTAAACACTCACTGAACCTGCCTCCACCACACTCTCAGACAGTGTATTGCAGGTTCTAAACACTCACTGAACCTGCCTCCACCACAATCTCAGACAGTGTATTTCAGATCCTCAGCACTCACTGAACCTGCCTCCACCGCACTCTCAGACAGTGCATTCCAGATCCTAAACACTCACTGAACCTGCCTCCACCATACTCTCAGGCAGTGCATTCCAGAGCCTAAACACTCACTGAACCTGCCTCCACCACACTCTCAGACAGTGCATTCCAGATCCTAAACACTCACTGAACCTGCCTCCACCACACTCTCAGACAGTGCATTCCAGATCCTAAACACTCACTGAACCTGCCTCCACCATACTCTCAGGCAGTGCATTCCAGATCCTAAACACTCACTGAACCTGCCTCCTCAATACTCTCACGCAGTGCATTCCAGATCCTAAACACTCACTGTACCTGCCTCCACCACACTCTCAGACAGTGTATTGCAGGTTCTAAACACTCACTGAACCTGCCTCCACCACAATCTCAGACAGTGCATTCCAGATCCCAAAAACTCACTGAACCTGCCTCCACCATTCTCTCAGGCAGTGCATTCCAGATCCTAAACACTCACTGAACCTGCCTCCACCGCACTCTCAGACAGTGCATTCCAGATCCGAAACACACACTGAACCTGCCTCCACCAAACTTTCAGACAGTGTATTCCAGATCCTAAACACTCACTGAACCTGCCTCCACCGCACTCTCAGACAGTACATTCCAGATCCTAAACACACACTGAACCTGCCTCCACCACACTTTCAGACAGTGTATTCCAGATCCTAAACACTCACTGAACCTGCCTCCACCGCACTCTCAGACAGTGCATTCCAGATCCTAAACACACACTGAACCTGCCTCCACCGCACTCTCAGACAGTGCATTCCAGATCCTAAACACACACTGAACCTGCCTCCACCACACTCTCAGACAGTGCATTCCAGATCCTAAACACTCACTGAACCTGCCTCCACCGCACTCTCAGACAGTGCATTCCAGATCCTAAACACACACTGAACCTGCCTCCACCGCACTCTCAGACAGTGCATTCCAGATCCTAAACACTCACTGAACCTGCCTCCACCACACTCTCAGACAGTGTATTCAAGATTCTAAACACTCACTGAACCTGCCTCCACCACACTCTCAGACAGTGTATTCCAGATCCTAAGCACTCACTGAAACTGTCTCCACCGCACTCTCAGACAGTTCATTCCAGATCACAAACACTCACTGAACCTGCCTCCACCGCACTCTCAGACAGTGCATTCCAGATCCTAAACACTCACTGAACCTGCCTCCACCATACTCTCAGGCAGTGCATTCCAGATCCTAAACACTCACTGAACCTGCCTCCACCACACTCTCAGACAGTGCATTCCAGATCCTAAACACTCACTGAACCTGCCTCCACCATACTCTCAGGCAGTGCATTCCAGATCCTAAACACTCACTGAACCTGCCTCCACCACATTCTCAGACAGTGCATTCCAGATCCTAAACACACACTGAACCTGCCTCCACCACACTCACAGACAGTGTATTCCAGATCCTAAACACTCACTGAACCTGCCTCCACCACACTCTCAGACAGTGCATTCCAGATCCTAAACACTCACTGAATCTGCCTCCACCACACTCTCAGACAGTGCTTTCCAGATCCTAAACACTCACTGAACCTGCCTCCACCACACTCTCAGACAGTGTATTGCAGGTTCTAAACACTCACTGAACCTGCCTCCACCACTATCTCAGACAGTGCATTCCAGATCCTAAACACTCACTGAATCTGCCTCCACCACACTCTCAGACAGTGCATTCCAGATCCTAAACACTCACTGAACCTGCCTCCACCACACTCTCAGACAGTGTATTGCAGGTTCTAAACACTCACTGAACCTGCCTCCACCACACTCTTAGACAGTGCATTCCAGATCCTAAACACTCACTGAACCTGCCTGCACCATTCTCTCAGGCAGTGCATTCCAGATCCTAAACACTCACTGAACCTGCCTCCACCACACTCTCAGACAGTGCATTCCAGATCCTAAACACTCACTGAACCTGCCTCCACCATACTCTCAGGCAGTGCATTCCAGATCCTAAACACTCACTGAACCTGCCTCCACCACACTCTCAGACAGTGCATTCCAGATCCTAAATACTCACTGAACCTGCCTCCACCATACTCTCAGGCAGTGCATTCCAGAACCTAAACACTCACTGAACCTGCCTCCACCACACTCTCAGACAGTGCATTCCAGATCCTAAACACTCACTGAACCTGCCTCCACCATACTCTCAGGCAGTGCATTCCAGATCCTAAACACTCACTGAACCTGCCTCCACAACACTCTCAGACAGTGCATTCCAGATCCTAAACAATCACTGAACCTGCCTGCCCCACACTCTCAGACAGTGCATTCCAGATCCTAAACACTCACTGAACCTGCCTGCACCACACTCTCAGACAGTGCATTCCAGATCCTAAACACTCACTAAATCAGCCTCCACCACACTCTCAGACAGTGCATTCCAGATCCTAAACACACACTGAACCTGCCTCCACCACACTCACAGTCAGTGTATTCCAGATCCTAAACACTCACTGAACCTGCCTCCACCACACTCTCAGACAGTGCATTCCAGATCCTAAACACTCACTGAATCTGCCTCCACCACACTCTCAGACAGTGCATTCCAGATCCTAAACACTCACTGAACCTGCCTCCACCACACTCTCAGACAGTGTATTGCAGGTTCTAAACACTCACTGAACCTGCCTGCACCACTATCTCAGACAGTGCATTCCAGATCCTAAACACTCACTGAACCTGCCTCCTCCACACTCTCAGACAGTGTGTTTCAGATCCTCAGCACGCACTGAACCTACCTCCACCACACTCTCAGACAGTGCATTCCAGATCCTAAACACTCACTGAACCTGCCTGCACCATTCTCTCAGGCAGTGCATTCCAGATCCTAAACACTCACTGAACCTGCCTCCACCGCACTCTCAGACAGTGCATTCCAGATCCTAAACACTCACTGAACCTGCCTCCACCATACTCTCAGGCAGTGCATTCCAGATCCTAAACACTCACTGAACCTGCCTCCACCACACTCTCAGACAGTGCATTCCAGATCCTAAACACTCACTGAACCTGCCTCCACCATACTCTCAGGCAGTGCATTCCAGATCCTAAACACTCACTGAACCTGCCTCCACCACACTCTCAGACAGTGCATTCCAGATCCTAAACACTCACTGAACCTGCCTCCACCACACTCTCAGACAGTGTATTGCAGGTTCTAAACACTCACTGAACCTGCCTCCACCACAATCTCAGACAGTGCATTCCAGATCTTAATCACTCACTGAACCTGCCTCCACCACACTCTCAGACAGTGTATTTCAGATCCTCAGCACTCACTGAACCTGCCTCCACCACACTCTCAGACAGTGCATTCCAGATCCCAAACACTCACTGAACCTGCCTCCACCATTCTCTCAGGCAGTGCATTCCAGATCCTAAACACTCACTGAACCTGCCTCCACCGCACTCTCAGACAGTGCATTCCAGAGCCTAAACACTCACTGAACCTGCCTCCACCACACTCTCAGACAGTGCATTCCAGATCCTAAACACTCACTGAACCTGCCTCCACCATACTCTCAGGCAGTGCATTCCAGATCCTAAACACTCACTGAACCTGCCTCCACCACACTCTCAGACAGTGCATTCCAGATCCTAAACACTCACTGAACCTGCCTCCACCATACTCTCAGGCAGTGCATTCCAGATCCTAAACACTCACTGAACCTGCCTCCACAACACTCTCAGACAGTGCATTCCAGATCCTAAACAATCACTGAACCTGCCTGCCCCACACTCTCAGACAGTGCATTCCAGATCCTAAACACTCAATGAACCTGCCTGCACCACACTTTCAGACAGTGCATTCCAGATCCTAAACACTCACTGAACCAGCCTCCACCACACTCTCAGACAGTGCATTCCAGATCCTAAACACACACTGAACCTGCCTCCACCACACTCACAGACAGTGTATTCCAGATCCTAAACACTCACTGAATCTGCCTCCACCACACTCTCAGACAGTGCATTCCAGATCCTAAACACTCACTGAACCTGCCTCCACCACACTCTCAGACAGTGTACTCCAGATCCTAAACACACACTGAACCTGCCTCCACCACACTCACAGACAGTGTATTCCAGATCCTAAACACTCACTGAATCTGCCTCCACCACACTCTCAGACAGTGCATTCCAGATCCTAAACACTCACTGAACCTGCCTCCACCACACTCTCAGACAGTGTATTGCAGGTTCTAAACACTCACTGAACCTGCCTCCACCACTATCTCAGACAGTGCATTCCAGATCCTAAACACTCACTGAATCTGCCCCCACCACACTCTCAGACAGTGCATTCCAGATCCTAAACACTCACTGAACCTGCCTCCACCACACTCTCAGACAGTGTATTGCAGGTTCTAAACACTCACTGAACCTGCCTCCACCACACTCTCAGACAGTGCATTCCAGATCCTAAACACTCACTGAACCTGCCTGCACCATTCTCTCAGGCAGTGCATTCCAGATCCTAAACACTCACTGAACCTGCCTCCACCGCACTCTCAGACAGTGCATTCCAGATCCTAAACACTCACTGAACCTGCCTCCACCATACTCTCAGGCAGTGCATTCCAGATCCTAAACACTCACTGAACCTGCCTCCACCACACTCTCAGACAGTGCATTCCAGATCCTAAACACTCACTGAACCTGCCTCCACCATACTCTCAGGCAGTGCATTCCAGATCCTAAACACTCACTGAACCTGCCTCCACAACACTCTCAGACAGTGCATTCCAGATCCTAAACACTCACTGAACCTGCCTCCACCACACTCTCAGACAGTGCATTCCAGATCCCAAACACTCACTGAACCTGCCTCCACCACACTCTCAGACAGTGCATTCCAGATCCTAAACACTCACTGAACCTGCCTCCACCACACTCTCAGGCAGTGCATTCCAGATCCTAAACACTCACTGAACCTGCCTCCACAATACTCTCACGCAGTGCATTCCAGATCCTAAACACTCACTGAACCTGCCTCCACCACACTCTCAGACAGTGCATTCCAGATCCTAAACACTCACTGAACCTGCCTCCAACACACTCTAAGACAGTGCATTCCAGATCCTAAACACTCACTGAACCTGCCTGCACCATTCTCTCAGGCAGTGCATTCCAGATCCTAAACACTCACTGAACCTGCCTCCACCGCACTCTCAGACAGTGCATTCCAGATCCTAAACACTCACTGAACCTGCCTCCACCATACTCTCAGGCAGTGCATTCCAGAGCCTAAACACTCACTGAACCTGCCTCCACCGCACTCTCAGACAGTGCATTCCAGATCCTAAACACTCACTGAACATGCCTCCACCATACTCTCAGGCAGTGCATTCCAGATCCTAAACACTCACTGAACCTGCCTCCACCGCACTCTCAGACAGTGCATTCCAGATCCTAAACACTCACTGAACCTGCCTCCACCACACTCTCAGACAGTGCATTCCAGATCCTAAACACTCACTGAACCTGCCTCCACCGCACTCTCAGACAGTGCATTCCAGATCCTAAACACTCACTGAACCTGCCTCCACCATACTCTCAGGCAGTGCATTCCAGATCCTAAACACTCACTGAACCTGCCTCCACCACACTCTCAGACAGTGCATTCCAGATCCTAAACACTCACTGAACCTGCCTCCACCATACTCTCAGGCAGTGCATTCCAGAACCTAAACACTCACTGAACCTGCCTCCACCACACTCTCAGACAGTGCATTCCAGATCCTAAACACTCACTGAACCTGCCTCCACCATACTCTCAGGCAGTGCATTCCAGATCCTAAACACTCACTGAACCTGCCTCCACAACACTCTCAGACAGTGCATTCCAGATCCTAAACAATCACAGAACCTGCCTGCCCCACACTCTCAGACAGTGCATTCCAGATCCTAAACACTCACTGAACCTGCCTGCACCACACTCTCAGACAGTGCATTCCAGATCCTAAACACTCACTGAACCAGCCTCCACCACACTCTCAGACAGTGCATTCCAGATCCTAAACACACACTGAACCTGCCTCCACCACACTCACAGACAGTGTATTCCAGATCCTAAACACTCACTGAACCTGCCTCCACCACACTCTCAGACAGTGCATTCCAGATCCTAAACACTCACTGAATCTGCCTCCACCACACTCTCAGACAGTGCATTCCAGATCCTAAACACTCACTGAACCAGCCTCCACCACACTCTCAGACAGTGTATTGCAGGTTCTAAACACTCACTGAACCTGCCTCCACCACTATCTCAGACAGTGCATTCCAGATCCTAAACACTCACTGAACCTGCCTCCTCCACACTCTCAGACAGTGTGTTTCAGATCCTCAGCACGCACTGAACCTACCTCCACCACACTCTCAGACAGTGCATTCCAGATCCTAAACACTCACTGAACCTGCCTGCCCCATTCTCTCAGGCAGTGCATTCCAGATCCTAAACACTCACTGAACCTGCCTCCACCGCACTCTCAGACAGTGCATTCCAGATCCTAAACACTCACTGAACCTGCCTCCACCATACTCTCAGGCAGTGCATTCCAGATCCTAAACACTCACTGAACCTGCCTCCACCACACTCTCAGACAGTGCATTCCAGATCCTAAACACTCACTGAACCTGCCTCCACCATACTCTCAGGCAGTGCATTCCAGATCCTAAACACTCACTGAACCTGCCTCCACCACACTCTCAGACAGTGCATTCCAGATCCTAAACACTCACTGAACCTGCCTCCACCATACTCTCAGGCAGTGCATTCCAGATCCTAAACACTCACTGAACCTGCCTCCACAACACTCTCAGACAGTGCATTCCAGATCCTAAACACTCACTGAACCTGCCTCCACCACACTCTCAGACAGTGCATTCCAGATCCCAAACACTCACTGAACCTGCCTCCACCACACTCTCAGACAGTGCATTCCAGATCCTAAACACTCACTGAACCTGCCTCCACCACACTCTCAGGCAGTGCATTCCAGATCCTAAACACTCACTGAACCTGCCTCCACAATACTCTCACGCAGTGCATTCCAGATCCTAAACACTCACTGAACCTGCCTCCACCACACTCTCAGACAGTGTATTGCAGGTTCTAAACACTCACTGAGCCTGCCTCCACCACAATCTCAGACAGTGCATTCCAGATCCTAAACACTCACTGAACCTGCCTCCACCACACTCTCAGACAGTGTATTTCAGATCCTCAGCACTCACTGAACCTGCCTCCACCACACTCTCAGACAGTGCATTCCAGATCCCAAACACTCACTGAACCTGCCTCCACCATTCTCTCAGGCAGTGCATTCCAGATCCTAAACACTCACTGAACCTGCCTCCACCGCACTCTCAGACAGTGCATTCCAGATCCTAAACACTCACTGAACCTGCCTCCACCACACTCTCAGACAGTGCATTCCAGATCCTAAACACTCACTGAACCTGCCTCCACCATACTCTCAGGCAGTGCATTCCAGATCCTAAACACTCACTGAACCTGCCTCCACCACACTCTCAGACAGTGCATTCCAGATCCTAAACACTCACTGAACCTGCCTCCACCATACTCTCAGGCAGTGCATTCCAGATCCTAAACACTCACTGAACCTGCCTCCACAACACTCTCAGACAGTGCATTCCAGATCCTAAACAATCACTGAACCTGCCTGCCAAACACACTCTCAGACAGTGCATTCCAGATCCTAAACACTCAATGAACCTGCCTGCACCACACTCTCAGACAGTGCATTCCAGATCCTAAACACTCACTGAACCAGCCTCCACCACACTCTCAGACAGTGCATTCCTGATCCTAAACACACACTGAACCTGCCTCCACCACACTCACAGACAGTGTATTCCAGATCCTAAACACTCACTGAACCTGCCTCCACCACACTCTCAGACAGTGCATTCCAGATCCTAAACACTCACTGAATCTGCCTCCACCACACTCTCAGACAGTGCATTCCAGATCCTAAACACTCACTGAACCTGCCTCCACCACACTCTCAGACAGTGTATTGCAGGTTCTAAACACTCATTGAACCTGCCTCCACCACTATCTCAGACAGTGCATTCCAGATCCTAAACACTCACTGAACCTGCCTCCTCCACACTCTCAGACAGTGTGTTTCAGATCCTCAGCACGCACTGAACCTACCTCCACCACACTCTCAGACAGTGCATTCCAGATCCTAAACACTCACTGAACCTGCCTGCACCATTCTCTCAGTCAGTGCATTCCAGATCCTAAACACTCACTGAACCTGCCTCCACCGCACTCTCAGACAGTGCATTCCAGATCCTAAACACTCACTGAACCTGCCTCCACCATACTCTCAGGCAGTGCATTCCAGATCCTAAACACTCACTGAACCTGCCTCCACCACACTCTCAGACAGTGCATTCCAGATCCTAAACACTCACTGAACCTGCCTCCACCATACTCTCAGGCAGTGCATTCCAGATCCTAAACACTCACTGAACCTGCCTCCACCACACTCTCAGACAGTGCATTCCAGATCCTAAACACTCACTGAACCTGCCTCCACCATACTCTCAGGCAGTGCATTCCAGATCCTAAACACTCACTGAACCTGCCTCCACAACACTCTCAGACAGTGCATTCCAGATCCTAAACACTCACTGAACCTGCCTCCACCACACTCTCAGACAGTGCATTCCAGATCCTAAACACTCACTGAACCTGCCTCCACCACACTCTCAGACAGTGCATTCCAGATCCTAAACACTCACTGAACCTGCCTCCACCACACTCTCAGGCAGTGCATTCCAGATCCTAAACACTCACTGAACCTGCCTCCACAATACTCTCACGCAGTGCATTCCAGATCCTAAACACTCACTGAACCTGCCTCCACCACACTCTCAGACAGTGTATTGCAGGTTCTAAACACTCACTGAACCTGCCTCCACCACAATCTCAGACAGTGCATTCCAGATCTTAATCACTCACTGAACCTGCCTCCACCACACTCTCAGACAGTGTATTTCAGATCCTCAGCACTCACTGAACCTGCCTCCACCACACTCTCAGACAGTGCATTCCAGATCCCAAACACTCACTGAACCTGCCTCCACCATTCTCTCAGGCAGTGCATTCCAGATCCTAAACACTCACTGAACCTGCCTCCACCGCACTCTCAGACAGTGCATTCCAGATCCGAAACAAACACTGAACCTGCCTCCACCACACTTTCAGACAGTGTATTCCAGATCCTAAACACTCACTGAACCTGCCTCCACCGCACTCTCAGACAGTGCATTCCAGATCCTAAACACACACTGAACCTGCCTCCACCACACTTTCAGACAGTGTATTCCAGATCCTAAACACTCACTGAACCTGCCTCCACCGCACTCTCAGACAGTGCATTCCAGATCCTAAACACTCACTGAACCTGCCTCCACCATACTCTCACGCAGTGCATTCCAGATCCTAAACACTCACTGAACCTGCCTCCACCACACTCTCAGACAGTGCATTGCAGATTCTAAACACTCACTGAACCTGCCTCCACCATACTCTCACGCAGTGCATTCCAGATCCGAAACACTCACTGAACCTGCCTCCACCACACTCTCAGACATTGTATTGCAGATTCTAAACACTCACTGAACCTGCCTCCATCACACTCTCAGACAGTGTATTCCAGATCCTAAACACTCACTGAACCTGCCTCCACCACAATCTCAGACAGTGTATTCCAGATCCTAAACACTCACTGAACCTGCATCCACCACAATCTCAGACAGTGTATTCCAGATCCTAAACACTCACTGAACCTGCATCCACCACAATCTCAGACAGTGTATTTCAGATCCTAAACACTCACTGAACCTTCCTCCACCATTCTCTCAGGCAGTGCATTCCAGATCCTAAACACTCACTGAACCTGCCTCCACCACACTCTCAGACAGTGTATTTCAGATCCTCAGCACTCACTGAACCTGCCTCCACCACACTCTCAGACAGTGCATTCCAGATCCAAAACACTCACTGAACCTGCCTCCACAACACTCTCAGACAGTGCATTCCAGATCCTAAACACTCACTGAACCTGCCTCCACCATTCTCTCAGGCAGTGCATTCCAGATCCTAAACACTCACTGAACCTGCCTCCACCGCACTCTCAGACAGTGCATTTCAGATCCGAAACAAACACTGAACCTGCCTCCACCACACTTTCAGACAGTGTATTCCAGATCCTAAACACTCACTGAACCTGCCTCCACCGCACTCTCAGACAGTGCATTCCAGATCCTAAACACACACTGAACCTGCCTCCACCGCACTCTCAGACAGTGCATTCCAGATCCTAAACACTCACTGAACCTGCCTCCACCACACTCTCAGACAGTGTATTCAAGATTCTAAACACACACTGAACCTGCCTCCACCGCACTCTCAGACAGTGCATTCCAGATCCTAAACACTCACTGAACCTGCCTCCACCACACTCTCAGACAGTGTATTCAAGATTCTAAACACACACTGAACCTGCCTCCACCACACTCTCAGACAGTGTATTCCAGATCCTAAACACTCACTGAACCTGGCTCCACCGCACTCTCAGACAGTGCATTCCAGATCCTAAACAGACACTGAACCTGCCTCCACCACACTCTCAGACAGTGTATTCAAGATTCTAAACACACACTGAACCTGCCTCCACCACACTCTCAGACAGTGCATTCCAGATCCTAAACACTCACTGAACCTGCCTCCACCGCACTCTCAGACAGTGCATTCCAGATCCTAAACACACACTGAACCTGCCTCCACCGCACTCGCAGACAGTGCATTCCAGATCCTAAACACTCACTGAACCTGCCTCCACCGCATTGGCAGACAGTGCATTCCAGATTCTAAACACTCACTGAACCTGCCTCCACCACACTCTCAGACAGTGTATTCCAGATCCGAAACACTCACTGAACCTGCCTCCACCACACTCTCAGACAGTGCATTCCAGATCCTAAACACTCACTGAACCTGCCTCCACCGCACTCTCAGACAGTGCATTCCAGATCCTAAACACACACTGAACCTGCCTCCACCGCACTCGCAGACAGTGCATTCCAGATCCTAAACACTCACTGAACGTGCCTCCACCGCATTGGCAGACAGTGCATTCCAGATTCTAAACACTCACTGAACCTGCCTCCACCACACTCTCAGACAGTGTATTCCAGATCCGAAACACTCACTGAACCTGCCTCCACCACACTCTCAGACAGTGCATTCCAGATCCTAAACACTCACTGAACCTGCCTCCACCGCACCCTCAGACTGTGCATTCCAGATCCTAAACACTCACTGAACCTGCCTCCACCACACTCTCAGACAGTGCATTCCAGATCCTAATCACTCACTGAACCTGCCTCCACCACACTCTCAGACAGTGCATTCCAGATCAAAGCACTCACTGAACCTGCCTCCACCACACTCTCAGACAGTGCATTCCAGATCCTAAACACTCACTGAACCTGCCTCCACCACACTCTCAGACAGTGCATTCCAGATCCTAAACACTCACTGAACCTGCTTCCACCACACTCTCAGACAGTGTATTCCAGATCCTAAACACACACTGAACCTGCCTCCACCACACTCTCAGACAGTGCATTCCAGATCCTAAACACTCACTGAACCTGCCTCCACCACACTCTCAGACAGTGCATTCCAGATCCTAAACACTCACTGAACCTGCTTCCACCACACTCTCAGACAGTGTATTCCAGATCCTAAACACTCACTGAACCTGCTTCCACCACACTCTCAGACAGTGCATTCCAGATCCTAAACACTCACTGAACCTGCCTCCACCACACTCTCAGACAGTGCATTCCAGATCCTAAACACTCACTGAACCTGCCTCCACCACACTCTCAGACAGTGCATGCCAGATCCTAAACACTCACTGAACCTGCCTCCACCACACTCTCAGACAGTGCATTCCAGATCCTAAACACTCACTGAAGCTGCCTCCACCATTCTCTCAGGCAGTGCATTCCGGATCCTAAACACTCACTGAAACTGCCTCCACCATACTCTGACGCAGTGTATTCCAGATCCTAAACACTCACTGAACCTGCCTCCACCGCACTCTCAGACAGTGCATTCCAGATCCTAAACACTCACTGAACCTGCCTCCACCACACTTTCAGACAGTGCATTCCAGATCCGAAACACTCACTGAACCTGCCTCCACCAAACTCTCAGACAGTGTATTGCAGATTCTAAACACTCACTGAACCTGCCTCCACCGCAATCTCAGACAGTGCATTCCAGATCCTAAACAGACACTGAACCTGCCTCCACCACACTCTCAGACAGTGTATTCAAGATTCTAAACACACACTGAACCTGCCTCCACCACACTCTCAGTCAGTGCATTCCAGATCCTAAACACTCACTGAACCTGCCTCCACCACACTCTCAGACAGTGTATTCCAGATCCTAAACACTCACTGAACCTGCCTCCACCACACTCTCAGACAGTACATTCCAGATCCTAAACACTCACTGAACCTGCCTCCACCACACTCTCAGACAGTGCATTCCAGATCCTAAACACTCACTGAACCTGCCTCCACCACACTCTAAGACAGTACATTCCAGATTCTAAACACACACTGAACCTGCCTCCACCACACTCTCAGACAGTGCATTCCAGATCCTAAACACTCACTGAATCTGCCTCCACCACACTCTCAGACAGAGTTCCAGATCCTAAACACACACTGAACCTGCCTCCACCACACTCTCAGACAGTGCATTCCAGATCCTAAACACTCACTGAACCTGCCTCCACCACACTCTCAGACAGTACATTCCAGATCCTAAACACACACTGAACCTGCCTCCACCACACTCTCAGACAGTGCATTCCAGATCCTAAACACTCACTGAACCTGCCTCCACCACACTCTCAGACAGTACATTCCAGATCCTAAACACTCACTGAACCTGCCTCCACCACACTCTCAGACAGTGCATTCCAGATCCTAAACACACACTGAACCTGCCTCCACCGCACTAGCAGACAGTGCATTCCAGATCCTAAACACTCACTGAACCTGCCTCCACCGCACTAGCAGACAGTGCATTCCAGATTCTAAACACTCACTGAACCTGCCTCCACCACACTCTCAGACAGTGCATTCCAGATCCTAAACACACACTGAACCTGCCTCCACCACACTTTCAGACAGTGTATTCCAGATCCTAAACACTCACTGAACCTGCCTCCACCGCACTCTCAGACAGTGTATTCCAGATCTCAGCACTCACTGAACCTGCCTCCACCACACTCTCAGACAGTGCATTCCAGATCCTAAACACTCACTGAACCTGCCTCCACCATACTCTCACGCAGTGTATTGCAGATTCTAAACACTCACTGAACCTGCCTCCACCACAATCTCAGACAGTGTATTCCAGATCCTAAACACTCAGTGAACCTGCCTCCACAACACACTCAGACAGTGCATTCCAGATCCTAAACACTCACTGAACCTGCCTCCACCATTCTCTCAGGCAGTGCATTCCTGATCCTAAACACTCACTGAACCAGCCTCCACCACACTCTCAGACAGTGCATTCCAGATCCTAAACACTCACTGAACCTGCCTCCACCATTCTCTCAGGCAGTGCATTCCAGATCCTAAACACTCACTGAACCTGCCTCCACCACACTCTCAGACAGTGCATTCCAGATCCTAAACACTCACTGAACCTGCCTCCACCACACTCTCAGACAGTGCATTCCAGATCCTAAACACTCACTGAACCTGCCTCCACCACACTCTCAGACAGTGCATTCCAGATCCTAAACACTCACTGAACCTACCTGCACCACACTCTCAGACAGTGCATTCCAGATCCTAAACACTCACTGAACCTGCCTCCACCACACTCTCAGACAGTGCATTCCAGATCCTAAACACTCACTGAACCTGCCTCCACCACACTCTCAGACAGTGCATTCCAGATCCTAAACACTCACTGAACCTGCCTCCACCATACTCTCAGGCAGTGCATTCCAGATCCTAAACACTCACTGAACCTGCCTCCACAATACTCTCACGCAGTGCATTCCAGATCCTAAACACTCACTGAACCGGCCTCCACCACACTCTCAGACAGTGCATTCCAGATCCTAAACACTCACTGAACCTGCCTCCACCACACTCTCAGACAGTGTATTTCAGATCCTCAGCACTCACTGAACCTGCCTCCACCACACTCTCAGACTGTGCATTCCAGATCCCAAACACTCACTGAACCTGCCTCCACCACACTCTCAGACAGTGCATTCCAGATCCTAAACACTCACTGAACCTGCCTCCACCATTCTCTCAGGCAGTGCATTCCAGATCCTAAACACTCACTGAACCTGCCTCCACCACACTCTCAGACAGTGCATTCCAGATCCTAAACACTCACTGAACCTGCCTCCACCACACTCTCAGACAGTGCATTCCAGATCCTAAACACTCACTGAACCTGCCTCCACCACACTCTCAGACAGTGCATTCCAGATCCTAAACACTCACTGAACCTACCTGCACCACACTCTCAGACAGTGCATTCCAGATCCTAAACACTCACTGAACCTGCCTCCACCACACTCTCAGACAGTGCATTCCAGATCCTAAACACTCACTGAACCTGCCTCCACCACACTCTCAGACAGTGCATTCCAGATCCTAAACACTCACTGAACCTGCCTCCACCATACTCTCAGGCAGTGCATTCCAGATCCTAAACACTCACTGAACCTGCCTCCACAATACTCTCACGCAGTGCATTCCAGATCCTAAACACTCACTGAACCGGCCTCCACCACACTCTCAGACAGTGTATTGCAGGTTCTAAACACTCACTGAACCTGCCTCCACCACAATCTCAGACAGTGCATTCCAGATCCTAAACACTCACTGAACCTGCCTCCACCACACTCTCAGACAGTGTATTTCAGATCCTCAGCACTCACTGAACCTGCCTCCACCACACTCTCAGACTATGCATTCCAGATCCCAAACACACACTGAACCTGCCTCCACCATTGTCTCAGGCAGTGCATTCCAGATCCTAAACACTCACTGAACCTGCCTCCACCGCACTCTCAGACAATGCATTCCAGATCCTAAACACTCACTGAACCTGCCTCCACCATACTCTCAGGCAATGCATTCCAGATCCTAAACATTCACTGAACCTACCTCCACCACACTCTCAGACAGTGCATTCCAGATCCTAAACACTCACTGAACCTGCCTCCACCATACTCTCAGGCAGTGCATTCCAGATCCTAAACACTCACTGAACCTGCCTCCACCACACTCTCAGACAGTGCATTCCAGATCCTAAAAACTCACTGAACCTGCCTGCACCACACTCTCAGACAGTGCATTCCAGATCCTAAACACTCACTGAACCGGCCTCCACCACACTCTCAGACAGTGCATTCCAGATCCTAAACACTCACTGAACCTGCCTCCACAATACTCTCATGCAGTGCATTCCAGATCCTAAACACTCACTGAACCTGCCTCCACCACACTCTCAGACAGTGTATTGCAGGTTCTAAACACTCACTGAACCTGCCTCCACCACAATCTCAGACAGTGCATTCCAGATCCTAAACACTCACTGAACCTGCCTCCACCACACTCTCAGACAGTGCATTCCAGATCCTAAACACTCACTGAACCTGCCTCCACCACACTCTCAGACAGTGCATTCCAGATCCTAAACACTCACTGAACCTGCCTCCACCACACTCTCAGACAGTGCATTCCAGATCCTAAACACTCACTGAACCTACCTGCACCACACTCTCAGACAGTGCATTCCAGATCCTAAACACTCACTGAACCTGCCTCCACCACACTCTCAGACAGTGCATTCCAGATCCTAAACACTCACTGAACCTGCCTCCACCACACTCTCAGACAGTGCATTCCAGATCCTAAACACTCACTGAACCTGCCTCCACCATACTCTCAGGCAGTGCATTCCAGATCCTAAACACTCACTGAACCTGCCTCCACAATACTCTCACGCAGTGCATTCCAGATCCTAAACACTCACTGAACCGGCCTCCACCACACTCTCAGACAGTGCATTCCAGATCCTAAACACTCACTGAACCTGCCTCCACCACACTCTCAGACAGTGTATTTCAGATCCTCAGCACTCACTGAACCTGCCTCCACCACACTCTCAGACTGTGCATTCCAGATCCCAAACACTCACTGAACCTGCCTCCACCACACTCTCAGACAGTGCATTCCAGATCCTAAACACTCACTGAACCTGCCTCCACCATTCTCTCAGGCAGTGCATTCCAGATCCTAAACACTCACTGAACCTGCCTCCACCACACTCTCAGACAGTGCATTCCAGATCCTAAACACTCACTGAACCTGCCTCCACCACACTCTCAGACAGTGCATTCCAGATCCTAAACACTCACTGAACCTGCCTCCACCACACTCTCAGACAGTGCATTCCAGATCCTAAACACTCACTGAACCTACCTGCACCACACTCTCAGACAGTGCATTCCAGATCCTAAACACTCACTGAACCTGCCTCCACCACACTCTCAGACAGTGCATTCCAGATCCTAAACACTCACTGAACCTGCCTCCACCACACTCTCAGACAGTGCATTCCAGATCCTAAACACTCACTGAACCTGCCTCCACCATACTCTCAGGCAGTGCATTCCAGATCCTAAACACTCACTGAACCTGCCTCCACAATACTCTCACGCAGTGCATTCCAGATCCTAAACACTCACTGAACCGGCCTCCACCACACTCTCAGACAGTGTATTGCAGGTTCTAAACACTCACTGAACCTGCCTCCACCACAATCTCAGACAGTGCATTCCAGATCCTAAACACTCACTGAACCTGCCTCCACCACACTCTCAGACAGTGTATTTCAGATCCTCAGCACTCACTGAACCTGCCTCCACCACACTCTCAGACTATGCATTCCAGATCCCAAACACACACTGAACCTGCCTCCACCATTGTCTCAGGCAGTGCATTCCAGATCCTAAACACTCACTGAACCTGCCTCCACCGCACTCTCAGACAATGCATTCCAGATCCTAAACACTCACTGAACCTGCCTCCACCATACTCTCAGGCAATGCATTCCAGATCCTAAACATTCACTGAACCTACCTCCACCACACTCTCAGACAGTGCATTCCAGATCCTAAACACTCACTGAACCTGCCTCCACCATACTCTCAGGCAGTGCATTCCAGATCCTAAACACTCACTGAACCTGCCTCCACCACACTCTCAGACAGTGCATTCCAGATCCTAAAAACTCACTGAACCTGCCTGCACCACACTCTCAGACAGTGCATTCCAGATCCTAAACACTCACTGAACCGGCCTCCACCACACTCTCAGACAGTGCATTCCAGATCCTAAACACTCACTGAACCTGCCTCCACAATACTCTCATGCAGTGCATTCCAGATCCTAAACACTCACTGAACCTGCCTCCACCACACTCTCAGACAGTGTATTGCAGGTTCTAAACACTCACTGAACCTGCCTCCACCACAATCTCAGACAGTGCATTCCAAATCCTAAACACTCACTGAACCTGCCTCCACCACACACTCAGACAGTGTATTTCAGATCCTCAGCACTCACTGAACCTGCCTCCACCACACTCTCAGACAGTGCATTCCAGATCCCAAACACTCACTGAACCTGCGTCCACCATTCTCTCAGGCAGTGCATTCCAGATCCTAAACACTCACTGAACCTGCCTCCACCGCACTCTCAGACAGGGCATTCCAGATCCCAAACACTCACTGAACCTGCCTCCACCATTCTCTCAGACAGTGCATTCCAGATCCTAAACACACACTGAACCTGCCTCCACCACACTTTCAGACAGTGTATTCCAGATCCTAAACACTCACTGAACCTGCCTCCACCACACTTTCAGACAGTGTATTCCAGATCCTAAACACTCACTGAACCTGCCTCCACCATACTCTCACGCAGTGTATAGCAGATTCTAAACACTCACTGAACCTGCCTCCACCACAATCTCAGACAGTGTATTCCAGATCCAAAACACTCACTGAACCTGCCTCCACAACACTCTCAGACAGTGCATTCCAGATCCTAAACACTCACTGAACCTGCCTCCACCGCAATCTCAGACAGTGCATTCCAGATCCTGAACACTCACTGAACCTGCCTCCACCGCAATCTCAGACAGTGCATTCCAGATCCTGAACACTCACTGAACCTGCCTCCACCATTCTCTCAGGCAGTGCATTCCAGATCCTAAACACTCACTGAACCTGCCTCCACCATACTCTCACGCAGTGCATTCCAGATCCTAAACACACACTGAACCTGCCTCCACCACACTCTCAGACAGTGCATTCCAGATCCGAAACACTCACTGAACCTGCCTCCACCGCACTCTCAGACAGTGCATTCCAGATCCTAAACACACACTGAACCTGCCTCCACCGCACTAGCAGACAGTGCATTCCAGATCCTAAACACTCACTGAACCTGCCTCCACCGCACTAGCAGACAGTGCATTCCAGATTCTTAGCACTCACTGAACCTGCCTCCACCACACTCTCAGACAGTGCATTCCAGATCCGAAACACTCACTGAACCTGCCTCCACCGCACTCTCAGACAGTGCATTCCAGATCCTAAACACACACTGAACCTGCCTCCACCACACTTTCAGACAGTGTATTCCAGATCCTAAACACTCACTGAACCTGCCTCCACCGCACCTCAGACTGTGCATTCCAGATCCTAAACACTCACAGAACCTGCCTCCACCGCACTCTCAGACAGTGCATTCCAGATCCTAAACACTCACTGAACCTGCCTCCACCGCACTCTCAGACAGTGCATTCCAGATCCGAAACACTCACTGAACCTGCCTCCACCACACTCTCAGACAGTGCATTCCAGATCCTAAACACTCACTGAACCTGCCTCCACCGCACTCTCAGACAGTGTATTCAAGAATCTAAACTCTCACTGAACCTGCCTCCACCACACTCTCAGACAGTGCATTCCAGATCCTAAACACTCACTGAACCTGCCTCCACCGCACCCTCGGACTGTGCATTCCAGATCCTAAACTCTCACTGAACCTGCCTCCACCACACTCTCAGACAGTGCATTCCAGATCCTAAACACTCACTGAACCTGCCTCCACCGCAATCTCAGACAGTGTATTCCAGATCCGAAACACTCACTGAACCTGCCTCCACCACACTCTCAGACAGTGTATTCAAGATTCTAAACACTCACTGAACCTGCCTCCACCACACTCTCAGACAGTGTATTCCAGATCCTAAGCACTCACTGAAACTGTCTCCACCGCACTCTCAGACAGTGCATTCCAGATCCTAAACACTCACTGAACCTGCCTCCACCACACTCTCAGACAGTGCATTCCAGATCCTAAACACTCACTGAACCTGCCTCCACAATACTCTCATGCAGTGCATTCCAGATCCTAAACACTCACTGAACCTGCCTCCACCACACTCTCAGACAGTGCATTCCAGATCCCAAACACTCACTGTACCTGCCTCCACCGCACTCTCAGACAGTGCATTCCAGATCCTAAACACTCACTGAACCTGCCTCCACCACACTCTCAGACAGTGCATTCCAGATCCTAAACACTCACTGAACCTGCCTCCACCACAATCTCAGACAGTGCATTCCAAATCCTAAACACTCACTGAACCTGCCTCCACCACACTCTCAGACAGTGTATTTCAGATCCTCAGCACTCACTGAACCTGCCTCCAACACACTCTCAGACAGTGCATTCCAGATCCCAAACACTCACTGAACCTGCCTCCCCCACAATCTCAGACAGTGCATTCCAAATCCTAAACACTCACTGAACCTGCCTCCACCACACTCTCAGACAGTGTATTTCAGATCCTCAGCACTCACTGAACCTGCCTCCACCACACTCTCAGACAGTGCATTCCAGATCCCAAACACTCACTGAACCTGCCTCCACCATTCTCTCAGGCAGTGCATTCCAGATCCTAAACACTCACTGAACCTGCCTCCACCGCACTCTCAGACAGTGCATTCCAGATCCCAAACACTCACTGAACCTGCCTCCACCATTCTCTCAGACAGTGCATTCCAGATCCTAAACACACACTGAACCTGCCTCCACCACACTTTCAGACAGTGTATTCCAGATCCTAAACACTCACTGAACCTGCCTCCACCGCACTCTAAGACAGTGCATTCCAGATCCTAAACACTCACTGAACCTGCCTCCACCACACTTTCAGACAGTGTATTCCAGATCCTAAACACTCACTGAAACTGTCTCCACCGCACTCTCAGACAGTGCATTCCAGATCCCAAACACTCACTGAACCTGCCTCCACCATTCTCTCAGGCAGTGCATT
Source organism: Heterodontus francisci (assembly GCF_036365525.1). Classification (NCBI taxonomy): domain Eukaryota; kingdom Metazoa; phylum Chordata; class Chondrichthyes; order Heterodontiformes; family Heterodontidae; genus Heterodontus; species Heterodontus francisci. The sequence continues at coordinate 3,849,069 of NC_090374.1, read as the reverse complement.
CCAGATCCTAAACACTCACTGAACCTGCCTCCACCGCACTCTCACGCAGTGCATTCCAGATCCGAAACACTCATTGAACCTGCCTCCACCACACTCTCAGACAGTGTATTGCAGATTCTAAACACTCACTGAACCTGCCTCCACCACAATCTCAGACAGTGTATTCCAGATCCAAAACACTCACTGAACCTGCCTCCACAACACTCTCAGACAGTGCATTCCAGATACTAAACACTCACTGAACCTGCCTCCACCGCACTCTAAGACAGTGCATTCCAGATCCTAAACACTCACTGAACCTGCCTCCACCACACTTTCAGACAGTGTATTCCAGATCCTAAACACTCACTGAAACTGTCTCCACCGCACTCTCAGACAGTGCATTCCAGATCCCAAACACTCACTGAACCTGCCTCCACCATTCTCTCAGGCAGTGCATTCCAGATCCTAAACACTCACTGAACCTGCCTCCACCGCACTCTCACGCAGTGCATTCCAGATCCGAAACACTCATTGAACCTGCCTCCACCACACTCTCAGACAGTGTATTGCAGATTCTAAACACTCACTGAACCTGCCTCCACCACAATCTCAGACAGTGTATTCCAGATCCAAAACACTCACTGAACCTGCCTCCACAACACTCTCAGACAGTGCATTCCAGATCCTAAACACTCACTGAACCTGCCTCCAGCGCAATCTCAGACAGTGCATTCCAGATCCTGAACACTCACTGAACCTGCCTCCACCATTCTCTCAGGCAGTGCATTCCAGATCAACAACACTCACTGAACCTGCCTCCACCATACTCTCACGCAGTGCATTCCAGATCCTAAACACACACTGAACCTGCCTCCACCACACTCTCAGACAGTGCATTCCAGATCCTAAACACTCACTGAACCTGCCCCCACCGCAATCTCAGGCAGTGTATTCCACATCCGAAACACTCACTGAACCTGCCTCCACCACACTCTCACGCAGTGCATTCCAGATCCTAAACACTCACTGAACCTGCCTCCACCATACTCTCACGCAGTGCATTCCAGATCCTAAACACTCACTGAACCTGCCTCCACCACACTCTCAGACAGTGCATTCCAGATCCTAAACACTCACTGAACCTGCCTCCACCACACTCTCAGACAGTGCATTCCAGATCCTAAACACTCACTGAACCTGCCTCCACAATACTCTCATGCAGTGCATTCCAGATCCTAAACACTCACTGAACCTGCCTCCACCACACTCTCAGACAGTGCATTCCAGATCCCAAACACTCACTGTACCTGCCTCCACCGCACTCTCAGACAGTGCATTCCAGATCCTAAACACTCACTGAACCTGCCTCCACCACACTCTCAGACAGTGCATTCCAGATCCTAAACACTCACTGAACCTGCCTCCACAATACTCTCATGCAGTGCATTCCAGATCCTAAACACTCACTGAACCTGCCTCCACCACACTCTCAGACAGTGTATTGCAGGTTCTAAACACTCACTGAACCTGCCTCCCCCACAATCTCAGACAGTGCATTCCAAATCCTAAACACTCACTGAACCTGCCTCCACCACACTCTCAGACAGTGTATTTCAGATCCTCAGCACTCACTGAACCTGCCTCCACCACACTCTCAGACAGTGCATTCCAGATCCCAAACACTCACTGAACCTGCCTCCACCATTCTCTCAGGCAGTGCATTCCAGATCCTAAACACTCACTGAACCTGCCTCCACCGCACTCTCAGTCAGTGCATTCCAGATCCCAAACACTCACTGAACCTGCCTCCACCATTCTCTCAGACAGTGCATTCCAGATCCTAAACACACACTGAACCTGCCTCCACCACACTTTCAGACAGTGTATTCCAGATCCTAAACACTCACTGAACCTGCCTCCACCGCACTCTAAGACAGTGCATTCCAGATCCTAAACACTCACTGAACCTGCCTCCACCACACTTTCAGACAGTGTATTCCAGATCCTAAACACTCACTGAAACTGTCTCCACCGCACTCTCAGACAGTGCATTCCAGATCCCAAACACTCACTGAACCTGCCTCCACCATTCTCTCAGGCAGTGCATTCCAGATCCTAAACACTCACTGAACCTGCCTCCACCGCACTCTCACGCAGTGCATTCCAGATCCGAAACACTCATTGAACCTGCCTCCACCACACTCTCAGACAGTGTATTGCAGATTCTAAACACTCACTGAACCTGCCTCCACCACACTCTCAGACAGTGTATTCCAGATCCAAAACACTCACTGAACCTGCCTCCACAACACTCTCAGACAGTGCATTCCAGATCCTAAACACTCACTGAACCTGCCTCCAGCGCAATCTCAGACAGTGCATTCCAGATCCTGAACACTCACTGAACCTGCCTCCACCATTCTCTCAGGCAGTGCATTCCAGATCCTAAACACTCACTGAACCTGCCTCCACCATACTCTCACGCAGTGCATTAGAGATCCTAAACACACACTGAACCTGCCTCCACCACACTCTCAGACAGTGCATTCCAGATCCGAAACACTCACTGAACCTGCCTCCACCGCACTCTCAGACAGTGCATTCCAGATCCTAAACACACAATGAACCTGCCTCCACCGCACTAGCAGACAGTGCATTCCAGATTCTTAGCACTCACTGAACCTGCCTCCACCACACTCTCAGACAGTGCATTCCAGATCCTAAACACTCACTGAACCTGCCTCCACCACACTCTCAGACAGTGCATTCCAGATCCGAAACACTCACTGAACCTGCCTCCACCGCACTCTCAGACAGTGCATTCCAGATCCTAAACACACACTGAACCTGCCTCCACCACACTTTCAGACAGTTTATTCCAGATCCTAAACACTCACTGAACCTGCCTCCACCACACCCTCAGACTGTGCATTCCAGATCCTAAACACTCACTGAACCTGCCTCCACCGCACTCTCAGACAGTGCATTCCAGATCCTAAACACACACTGAACCTGCCTCCACCACACTCTCAGACAGTGCATTCCAGATCCGAAACACTCACTGAACCTGCCTCCACCGCACTCTCAGACAGTGTATTCAAGATTCTAAACTCTCACTGAACCTGCCCCCACCACACTCTCAGACAGTGTATTCCAGATCCGAAACACTCATTGAACCTGCCTCCACCGCAATCTCAGACAGTGTATTCCAGATCCGAAACTCTCACTGAACCTGCCCCCACCACACTCTCAGACAGTGTATTCCAGATCCGAAACACTCACTGAACCTGCCTCCACCGCAATCTCAGACAGTGTATTCCAGATCCTAAACACTCACTGAACCTGCCTCCACCACACTCTCAGACAGTGTATTCCAGATCCTAAACACACACTGAACCTGCCTCCACCACACTCTCAAACAGTGCATTCCAGATCATAAACACACACTGAACCTGCCTCCACCACACTCTCAAACAGTGCATTCCAGATCCTAAACAGTAACTGAACCTGCCTCCACAACACTCTCAGACAGTGTATTCCAGATCCTAAACACACACTGAACCTGCCTCCACCACACTCTCAAACAGTGCATTCCAGATCCTAAACACACACTGAACCTGCCTCCACCATACTCTCAGACAGTGCATTCCAGATCCTAAACACTCACTGAACCTGCCTCCACCGCAATCTCAGGCAGTGTATTCCAGATCATAAACACTCACTGAACCTGCCTCCACCATACTCTCAGACAGTGCATTCCAGATCCTAAACACTCACTGAACCTGCCCCCACCGCAATCTCAGGCAGTGTATTCCAGATCCGAAACACTCACTGAACCTGCCTCCACCACACTCTCACGCAGTGCATTCCAGATCCTAAACACTCACTGAACCTGCCTCCACCATACTCTCACGCAGTGCATTCCAGATCCTAAACACTCACTGAACCTGCCTCCACCACACTCTCAGACAGTGCATTCCAGATCCTAAACACTCACTGAACCTGCCTCCACCGCAATCTCAGACAGTGCATTCCAGATCCTAAACACTCACTGAACCTGCCTCCACCACACTCTCAGACAGTGCATTCCAGATCCTAAACACTCACTGAACCTGCCTCCACCACACTCTCAGACAGTGCATTCCAGATCCTAAACACTCACTGAACCTGCCCCCACCGCAATCTCAGGCAGTGTATTCCAGATCCTAAACACTCACTGAACCTGCCTCCACCACACTCTCAGACAGTGCATTCCAGATCCTAAACACTCACTGAACCTGCCTCCACCACACTCTCAGACAGTGCATTCCAGATCCTAAACACACACTGAACCTGCCTCCACCACACTCTCAAACAGTGCATTCCAGATCATAAACACACACTGAACCTGCCTCCACCACACTCTCGGACAGTGCATTCCAGATCCTAAACACTCACTGAACCTGCCTCCACCACACTCTCAGACAGTGCATTCCAGATCCTAAACACTCACTGAACCTGCCTCCACCACACTCTCAAACAGTGCATTCCAGATCAGACAGTGCATTCCAGATCCTAAACACTCACTGAACCTGCCTCCACCACACTCTCAGGCAGTGCATTCCAGATCCTAAACACTCACTGAACCTGCCCCCACCACACTCTCAGACAGTGTATTCCAGATCCGAAACACTCACTGAACCTGCCTCCACCGCAATCTCAGGCAGTGTATTCCAGATCCGAAACACTCACTGAACCTGCCTCCACCACACTCTCAGACAGTGCATTCCAGATCGTAAACACTCACTGAACCTGCCTCCACCGCAATCTCAGACAGTGTATTCCAGATCCGAAACACTCACTGAACCTGCCTCCACCGCACTCTCAGACAGTGTATTCCAGATCCTAAGCACTCACTGAAACTGTCTCCACCGCACTCTCAGACAGTGCATTCCAGATCCCAAACACACACTGAACCTGCCTCCACCACACTTTCAGACAGTGCATTCCAGATCCTAAACACTCACTGAACCTGCCTCCACCACACTCTCACGCAGTGCATTCCAGATCCTAAACACTCACTGAACCTGCCTCCACCATACTCTCACGCAGTGCATTCCAGATCCTAAACACTCACTGAACCTGCCTCCACCACACTCTCAGACAGTGCATTCCAGATCCTAAACACTCACTGAACCTGCCTCCACCGCAATCTCAGACAGTGCATTCCAGATCCTAAACACTCACTGAACCTGCCTCCACCACACTCTCAGACAGTGCATTCCAGATCCTAAACACTCACTGAACCTGCCTCCACCACACTCTCAGACAGTGCATTCCAGATCCTAAACACTCACTGAACCTGCCCCCACCGCAATCTCAGGCAGTGTATTCCAGATCCTAAACACTCACTGAACCTGCCTCCACCACACTCTCAGACAGTGCATTCCAGATCCTAAACACTCACTGAACCTGCCTCCACCACACTCTCAGACAGTGCATTCCAGATCCTAAACACTCACTGAACCTGCCTCCACCACACTCTCAAACAGTGCATTCCAGATCATACAGTGCATTCCAGATCCTAAACACTCACTGAACCTGCCTCCACCACACTCTCAGACAGTGCATTCCAGATCCTAAACACTCACTGAACCTGCCTCCACCACACTCTCAGGCAGTGCATTCCAGATCCTAAACACTCACTGAACCTGCCCCCACCACACTCTCAGACAGTGTATTCCAGATCCGAAACACTCACTGAACCTGCCTCCACCGCAATCTCAGGCAGTGTATTCCAGATCCGAAACACTCACTGAACCTGCCTCCACCACACTCTCAGACAGTGCATTCCAGATCCTAAACACTCACTGAACCTGCCTCCACCGCACTCTCAGACAGTGCATTCCAGATCGTAAACACTCACTGAACCTGCCTCCACCGCAATCTCAGACAGTGTATTCCAGATCCGAAACACTCACTGAACCTGCCTCCACCGCACTCTCAGACAGTGTATTCCAGATCCTAAGCACTCACTGAAACTGTCTCCACCGCACTCTCAGACAGTGCATTCCAGATCCCAAACACACACTGAACCTGCCTCCACCACACTTTCAGACAGTGCATTCCAGATCCTAAACACTCACTGAACCTGCCTCCACCACACTCTCAGACAGTGCATTCCAGATCCTAAACACTCACTGAACCTGCCTCCACCGCACTCTCAGACAGTGCATTCCAGATCCTAAACACTCACTGAACCTGCCTCCACCACACTCTCAGACAGTGCATTCCAGATCCTAAACACACACTGAACCTGCCTCCACCACACTCTCAGACAGTGCATTCCAGATCCTAAACACTCACTGAACCTGCCTCCACCGCACTCTCAGACAGTGCATTCCAGATCCTAAACACTCACTGAAACTGTCTCCACCGCACTCTCAGGCAGTGTATTCCAGATCCTAAACACTCACTGAACCTGCCTCCACCACACTCTCAGACAGTGCATTCCAGATTCTAAACACACACTGAACCTGCCTCCACCACACTCTCAGACAGTGCATTCCAGATCCTAAACACTCACTGAACCTGCCTCCACCACACTCTCAGACAGTGCATTCCAGATCCTAAACACTCACTGAACCTGCCTCCACCACACTCTCAGACAGTGCATTCCAGATCCTAAACACTCACTGAACCTGCCTCCACCACACTCTCAGACAGTGCATTCCAGATCCTAAACACTCACTGAACCTGCCTCCACCATTCTCTCAGACAGTGCATTCCAGATCCTAAACACACACTGAACCTGCCTCCACCACACTTTCAGACAGTGTATTCCAGATCCTAAACACTCACTGAACCTGCCTCCACCGCACTCTAAGACAGTGCATTCCAGATCCTAAACACTCACTGAACCTGCCTCCACCACACTTTCAGACAGTGTATTCCAGATCCTAAACACTCACTGAAACTGTCTCCACCGCACTCTCAGACAGTGCATTCCAGATCCCAAACACTCACTGAACCTGCCTCCACCATTCTCTCAGGCAGTGCATTCCAGATCCTAAACACTCACTGAACCTGCCTCCACCGCACTCTCACGCAGTGCATTCCAGATCCGAAACACTCATTGAACCTGCCTCCACCACACTCTCAGACAGTGTATTGCAGATTCTAAACACTCACTGAACCTGCCTCCACCACACTCTCAGACAGTGTATTCCAGATCCAAAACACTCACTGAACCTGCCTCCACAACACTCTCAGACAGTGCATTCCAGATCCTAAACACTCACTGAACCTGCCTCCAGCGCAATCTCAGACAGTGCATTCCAGATCCTGAACACTCACTGAACCTGCCTCCACCATTCTCTCAGGCAGTGCATTCCAGATCCTAAACACTCACTGAACCTGCCTCCACCATACTCTCACGCAGTGCATTAGAGATCCTAAACACACACTGAACCTGCCTCCACCACACTCTCAGACAGTGCATTCCAGATCCGAAACACTCACTGAACCTGCCTCCACCGCACTCTCAGACAGTGCATTCCAGATCCTAAACACACAATGAACCTGCCTCCACCGCACTAGCAGACAGTGCATTCCAGATTCTTAGCACTCACTGAACCTGCCTCCACCACACTCTCAGACAGTGCATTCCAGATCCTAAACACTCACTGAACCTGCCTCCACCACACTCTCAGACAGTGCATTCCAGATCCGAAACACTCACTGAACCTGCCTCCACCGCACTCTCAGACAGTGCATTCCAGATCCTAAACACACACTGAACCTGCCTCCACCACACTTTCAGACAGTTTATTCCAGATCCTAAACACTCACTGAACCTGCCTCCACCACACCCTCAGACTGTGCATTCCAGATCCTAAACACTCACTGAACCTGCCTCCACCGCACTCTCAGACAGTGCATTCCAGATCCTAAACACACACTGAACCTGCCTCCACCACACTCTCAGACAGTGCATTCCAGATCCGAAACACTCACTGAACCTGCCTCCACCGCACTCTCAGACAGTGTATTCAAGATTCTAAACTCTCACTGAACCTGCCCCCACCACACTCTCAGACAGTGTATTCCAGATCCGAAACACTCATTGAACCTGCCTCCACCGCAATCTCAGACAGTGTATTCCAGATCCGAAACTCTCACTGAACCTGCCCCCACCACACTCTCAGACAGTGTATTCCAGATCCGAAACACTCACTGAACCTGCCTCCACCGCAATCTCAGACAGTGTATTCCAGATCCTAAACACTCACTGAACCTGCCTCCACCACACTCTCAGACAGTGTATTCCAGATCCTAAACACACACTGAACCTGCCTCCACCACACTCTCAAACAGTGCATTCCAGATCATAAACACACACTGAACCTGCCTCCACCACACTCTCAAACAGTGCATTCCAGATCCTAAACAGTAACTGAACCTGCCTCCACAACACTCTCAGACAGTGTATTCCAGATCCTAAACACACACTGAACCTGCCTCCACCACACTCTCAAACAGTGCATTCCAGATCCTAAACACACACTGAACCTGCCTCCACCATACTCTCAGACAGTGCATTCCAGATCCTAAACACTCACTGAACCTGCCTCCACCGCAATCTCAGGCAGTGTATTCCAGATCATAAACACTCACTGAACCTGCCTCCACCATACTCTCAGACAGTGCATTCCAGATCCTAAACACTCACTGAACCTGCCCCCACCGCAATCTCAGGCAGTGTATTCCAGATCCGAAACACTCACTGAACCTGCCTCCACCACACTCTCACGCAGTGCATTCCAGATCCTAAACACTCACTGAACCTGCCTCCACCATACTCTCACGCAGTGCATTCCAGATCCTAAACACTCACTGAACCTGCCTCCACCACACTCTCAGACAGTGCATTCCAGATCCTAAACACTCACTGAACCTGCCTCCACCGCAATCTCAGACAGTGCATTCCAGATCCTAAACACTCACTGAACCTGCCTCCACCACACTCTCAGACAGTGCATTCCAGATCCTAAACACTCACTGAACCTGCCTCCACCACACTCTCAGACAGTGCATTCCAGATCCTAAACACTCACTGAACCTGCCCCCACCGCAATCTCAGGCAGTGTATTCCAGATCCTAAACACTCACTGAACCTGCCTCCACCACACTCTCAGACAGTGCATTCCAGATCCTAAACACTCACTGAACCTGCCTCCACCACACTCTCAGACAGTGCATTCCAGATCCTAAACACACACTGAACCTGCCTCCACCACACTCTCAAACAGTGCATTCCAGATCATAAACACACACTGAACCTGCCTCCACCACACTCTCGGACAGTGCATTCCAGATCCTAAACACTCACTGAACCTGCCTCCACCACACTCTCAGACAGTGCATTCCAGATCCTAAACACTCACTGAACCTGCCTCCACCACACTCTCAAACAGTGCATTCCAGATCAGACAGTGCATTCCAGATCCTAAACACTCACTGAACCTGCCTCCACCACACTCTCAGGCAGTGCATTCCAGATCCTAAACACTCACTGAACCTGCCCCCACCACACTCTCAGACAGTGTATTCCAGATCCGAAACACTCACTGAACCTGCCTCCACCGCAATCTCAGGCAGTGTATTCCAGATCCGAAACACTCACTGAACCTGCCTCCACCACACTCTCAGACAGTGCATTCCAGATCGTAAACACTCACTGAACCTGCCTCCACCGCAATCTCAGACAGTGTATTCCAGATCCGAAACACTCACTGAACCTGCCTCCACCGCACTCTCAGACAGTGTATTCCAGATCCTAAGCACTCACTGAAACTGTCTCCACCGCACTCTCAGACAGTGCATTCCAGATCCCAAACACACACTGAACCTGCCTCCACCACACTTTCAGACAGTGCATTCCAGATCCTAAACACTCACTGAACCTGCCTCCACCACACTCTCACGCAGTGCATTCCAGATCCTAAACACTCACTGAACCTGCCTCCACCATACTCTCACGCAGTGCATTCCAGATCCTAAACACTCACTGAACCTGCCTCCACCACACTCTCAGACAGTGCATTCCAGATCCTAAACACTCACTGAACCTGCCTCCACCGCAATCTCAGACAGTGCATTCCAGATCCTAAACACTCACTGAACCTGCCTCCACCACACTCTCAGACAGTGCATTCCAGATCCTAAACACTCACTGAACCTGCCTCCACCACACTCTCAGACAGTGCATTCCAGATCCTAAACACTCACTGAACCTGCCCCCACCGCAATCTCAGGCAGTGTATTCCAGATCCTAAACACTCACTGAACCTGCCTCCACCACACTCTCAGACAGTGCATTCCAGATCCTAAACACTCACTGAACCTGCCTCCACCACACTCTCAGACAGTGCATTCCAGATCCTAAACACTCACTGAACCTGCCTCCACCACACTCTCAAACAGTGCATTCCAGATCATACAGTGCATTCCAGATCCTAAACACTCACTGAACCTGCCTCCACCACACTCTCAGACAGTGCATTCCAGATCCTAAACACTCACTGAACCTGCCTCCACCACACTCTCAGGCAGTGCATTCCAGATCCTAAACACTCACTGAACCTGCCCCCACCACACTCTCAGACAGTGTATTCCAGATCCGAAACACTCACTGAACCTGCCTCCACCGCAATCTCAGGCAGTGTATTCCAGATCCGAAACACTCACTGAACCTGCCTCCACCACACTCTCAGACAGTGCATTCCAGATCCTAAACACTCACTGAACCTGCCTCCACCGCACTCTCAGACAGTGCATTCCAGATCGTAAACACTCACTGAACCTGCCTCCACCGCAATCTCAGACAGTGTATTCCAGATCCGAAACACTCACTGAACCTGCCTCCACCGCACTCTCAGACAGTGTATTCCAGATCCTAAGCACTCACTGAAACTGTCTCCACCGCACTCTCAGACAGTGCATTCCAGATCCCAAACACACACTGAACCTGCCTCCACCACACTTTCAGACAGTGCATTCCAGATCCTAAACACTCACTGAACCTGCCTCCACCACACTCTCAGACAGTGCATTCCAGATCCTAAACACTCACTGAACCTGCCTCCACCGCACTCTCAGACAGTGCATTCCAGATCCTAAACACTCACTGAACCTGCCTCCACCACACTCTCAGACAGTGCATTCCAGATCCTAAACACACACTGAACCTGCCTCCACCACACTCTCAGACAGTGCATTCCAGATCCTAAACACTCACTGAACCTGCCTCCACCGCACTCTCAGACAGTGCATTCCAGATCCTAAACACTCACTGAAACTGTCTCCACCGCACTCTCAGGCAGTGTATTCCAGATCCTAAACACTCACTGAACCTGCCTCCACCACACTCTCAGACAGTGCATTCCAGATTCTAAACACACACTGAACCTGCCTCCACCACACTCTCAGACAGTGCATTCCAGATCCTAAACACTCACTGAACCTGCCTCCACCACACTCTCAGACAGTGCATTCCAGATCCTAAACACTCACTGAACCTGCCTCCACCACACTCTCAGACAGTGCATTCCAGATCCTAAACACTCACTGAACCTGCCTCCACCACACTCTCAGACAGTGCATTCCAGATCCTAAACACTCACTGAACCTGCCTCCACCACACTCTCAGACAGTGCATTCCAGATCCTAAACACTCACTGAACCTGCCTCCACCACACTTTCAGACAGTGTATTCCAGATCCTAAACACTCACTGAAACTGTCTCCACCGCACTCTCAGACAGTGCATTCCAGATCCCAAACACTCACTGAACCTGCCTCCACCATTCTCTCAGGCAGTGCATTCCAGATCCTAAACACTCACTGAACCTGCCTCCACCGCACTCTCACGCAGTGCATTCCAGATCCGAAACACTCATTGAACCTGCCTCCACCACACTCTCAGACAGTGTATTGCAGATTCTAAACACTCACTGAACCTGCCTCCACCACAATCTCAGACAGTGTATTCCAGATCCAAAACACACACTGAACCTGCCTCCACCACACTCTCAGACAGTGCATTCCAGATCCTAAACACTCACTGAACCTGCCCCCACCGCAATCTCAGGCAGTGTATTCCAGATCCGAAACACTCACTGAACCTGCCTCCACCAGACTCTCACGCAGTGCATTCCAGATCCTAAACACTCACTGAACCTGCCTCCACCATACTCTCACGCAGTGCATTCCAGATCCTAAACACTCACTGAACCTGCCTCCACCACACTCTCAGACAGTGCATTCCAGATCCTAAACACTCACTGAACCTGCCTCCACAATACTCTCATGCAGTGCATTCCAGATCCTAAACACTCACTGAACCTGCCTCCACCACACTCTCAGACAGTGCATTCCAGATCCCAAACACTCACTGTACCTGCCTCCACTGCACTCTCAGACAGTGCATTCCAGATCCTAAACACTCACTGAACCTGCCTCCACCACACTCTCAGACAGTGCATTCCAGATCCTAAACACTCACTGAACCTGCCTCCACAATACTCTCATGCAGTGCATTCCAGATCCTAAACACTCACTGAACCTGCCTCCACCACACTCTCAGACAGTGTATTGCAGGTTCTAAACACTCACTGAACCTGCCTCCCCCACAATCTCAGACAGTGCATTCCAAATCCTAAACACTCACTGAACCTGCCTCCACCACACTCTCAGACAGTGTATTTCAGATCCTCAGCACTCACTGAACCTGCCTCCACCACACTCTCAGACAGTGCATTCCAGATCCCAAACACTCACTGAACCTGCCTCCACCATTCTCTCAGGCAGTGCATTCCAGATCCTAAACACTCACTGAACCTGCCTCCACCGCACTCTCAGACAGTGCATTCCAGATCCCAAACACTCACTGAACCTGCCTCCACCATTCTCTCAGACAGTGCATTCCAGATCCTAAACACACACTGAACCTGCCTCCACCACACTTTCAGACAGTGTATTCCAGATCCTAAACACTCACTGAACCTGCCTCCACCGCACTCTAAGACAGTGCATTCCAGATCCTAAACACTCACTGAACCTGCCTCCACCACACTTTCAGACAGTGTATTCCAGATCCTAAACACTCACTGAAACTGTCTCCACCGCACTCTCAGACAGTGCATTCCAGATCCCAAACACTCACTGAACCTGCCTCCACCATTCTCTCAGGCAGTGCAATGCAGATCCTAAACACTCACTGAACCTGCCTCCACCGCACTCTCACGCAGTGCATTCCAGATCCGAAACACTCATTGAACCTGCCTCCACCACACTCTCAGACAGTGTATTGCAGATTCTAAACACTCACTGAACCTGCCTCCACCACAATCTCAGACAGTGTATTCCAGATCCAAAACACTCACTGAACCTGCCTCCACAACACTCTCAGACAGTGCATTCCAGATCCTAAACACTCACTGAACCTGCCTCCAGCGCAATCTCAGACAGTGCATTCCAGATCCTGAACACTCACTGAACCTGCCTCCACCATTCTCTCAGGCAGTGCATTCCAGATCCTAAACACTCACTGAACCTGCCTCCACCATACTCTCACGCAGTGCATTCCAGATCCTAAACACACACTGAACCTGCCTCCACCACACTCTCAGACAGTGCATTCCAGATCCGAAACACTCACTGAACCTGCCTCCACCGCACTCTCAGACAGTGCATTCCAGATCCTAAACACACAATGAACCTGCCTCCACCGCACTAGCAGACAGTGCATTCCAGATCCTAAACACTCACTGAACCTGCCTCCACCGCACTAGCAGACAGTGCATTCCAGATTCTTAGCACTCACTGAACCTGCCTCCACCACACTCTCAGACAGTGCATTCCAGATCCTAAACACACACTGAACCTGCCTCCACCACACTCTCAGACAGTGCATTCCAGATCCGAAACACTCACTGAACCTGCCTCCACCGCACTCTCAGACAGTGCATTCCAGATCCTAAACACACACTGAACCTGCCTCCACCACACTTTCAGACAGTGTATTCCAGATCCTAAACACTCACTGAACCTGCCTCCACCACACCCTCAGACTGTGCATTCCAGATCCTAATCACTCACTGAACCTGCCTCCACCGCACTCTCAGACAGTGCATTCCAGATCCTAAACACTCACTGAACCTGCCTCCACCACACTCTCAGACAGTGCATTCCAGATCCTAAACACTCACTGAACCTGCCTCCACCACACTCTCAGACAGTGCATTCCAGATCCTAAACACTCACTGAACCTGCCTCCACCACACTCTCAGACAGTGCATTCCAGATCCTAAACACTCACTGAACCTGTCTCCACCACACTCTCAGACAGTGCATTCCAGATCCTAAACACACACTGAACCTGCCTCCACCACACTCTCAGACAGTGTATTCCAGATCCTAAGCACTCACTGAACCTGTCTCCACCACACTCTCAGACAGTGCATTCCAGATCCTAAACACACACTGAACCTGCCTCCACCACACTCTCAGACACTGCATTGCAGATCCTAAACACTCACTGAACCTGCCTCCACCACACTCTCAGACAGTGCATTCCAGATCCTAAACACTCACTGAACCTGCCCCACCACACTCTCAGACAGTGCATTCCAGATCCTAAACACTCACTGAACCTGCCTCCACCACACTCTCAGACAGTGCATTCCAGATCCTAAACACTCACTGAACCTGCCTCCACCACACTTTGAGACAGTGCATTCCAGATCCTAAACACTCACTGAACCTGCCTGCACCACACTCTCAGACAGTGCATTCCAGATCCTAAACACTCACTGAACCTGCCTCCACCACACTCTCAGACAGTGTATTCCAGATCTCAGCACTCACTGAACCTGCCTCCACAACATTCTCAGACAGTGCATTCCAGATCCTAAACACTCACTGAACCTGCCTCCACCGCACTCTCAGACAGTGCATTCCAGATCATCAACACTCACTGAACTTGCCTCCACCACACTCTCAGACAGTGCATTCCAGATCCTAAACACTCACTGAACCTGCCTCCACCACACTCTCAGACAGTGCATTCCAGATCCTAAACACTCACTGAACCTGCCTCCACCACACTCTCAGACAGTGCATTCCAGATCATCAACACTCACTGAACCTGCCTCCACCACACTCTCAGACAGTGCATTCCAGATCCTAAACACTCACTGAACCTGCCTCCACCACACTCTCAGACAGTGCATTCCAGATCCTAAACACTCACTGAACCTGCCTCCACCACACTCTCAGACAGTGCATTCCAGATCCTAAACACTCACTGAACCTGCCTCCACCACACTTTGAGACAGTGCATTCCAGATCCTAAACACTCACTGAACCTGCCTGCACCACACTCTCAGACAGTGCATTCCAGATCCTAAACACTCACTGAACCTGCCTCCACCACACTCTCAGACAGTGTATTCCAGATCTCAGCACTCACTGAACCTGCCTCCACAACATTCTCAGACAGTGCATTCCAGATCCTAAACACTCACTGAACCTGCCTGCACCACACTCTCAGACAGTGTATTCCAGATCCTAAACACTCACTGAACCTGCCTCCACCACACTCTCAGACAGTGTATTCCAGATCCTAAACACTCACTGAACCTGCCTCCACCACACTCTCAGACAGTGCATTCCAGATCCTAAACACTCACTGAACCTGCCTCCACCACACTCTCAGACACTGCATTGCAGATCCTAAACACTCACTGAACCTGCCTCCACCACACTCTCAGACAGTGCATTCCAGATCCTAAACACTCACTGAACCTGCCTCCACCACACTCTCAGACAGTGCATTCCAGATCCTAAACACTCACTGAACCTGCCTCCACCACACTCTCAGACAGTGCATTCCAGATCCTAAACACACACTGAACCTGCCTCCACCACACTCTCAGACAGTGCATTCCAGATCCTAAACACACACTGAACCTGCCTCCACCACACTCTCAGACAGTGTATTCCAGATCCTAAACACTCACTGAACCTGCCTCCACCACACTCTCAGACAGTGCATTCCAGATCCTAAACACTCACTGAACCTGTCTCCACCACACTCTCAGACAGTGCATTCCAGATCCTAAACACACACTGAACCTGCCTCCACCACACTCTCAGACAGTGTATTCCAGATCCTAAGCACTCACTGAACCTGTCTCCACCACACTCTCAGACAGTGCATTCCAGATCCTAAACACACACTGAACCTGCCTCCACCACACTCTCAGACACTGCATTCCAGATCCTAAACACTCACTGAACCTGCCTCCACCACACTCTCAGACAGTGCATTCCAGATCCTAAACACTCACTGAACCTGCCTCCACCACACTCTCAGACAGTGCATTCCAGATCCTAAACACTCACTGAACCTGCCTCCACCACACTTTGAGACAGTGCATTCCAGATCCTAAACACTCACTGAACCTGCCTGCACCACACTCTCAGACAGTGCATTCCAGATCCTAAACACTCACTGAACCTGCCTCCACCACACTCTCAGACAGTGTATTCCAGAGCTCAGCACTCACTGAACCTGCCTCCACAACATTCTCAGACAGTGCATTCCAGATCCTAAACACTCACTGAACCTGCCTCCACCGCACTCTCAGACAGTGCATTCCAGATCATCAACACTCACTGAACTTGCCTCCACCACACTCTCAGACAGTGCATTCCAGATCCTAAACACTCACTGAACCTGCCTCCACCACACTCTCAGACAGTGCATTCCAGATCCTAAACACTCACTGAACCTGCCTCCACCACACTCTCAGACAGTGCATTCCAGATCCTAAACACTCACTGAACCTGCCTCCACCACACTCTCAGACAGTGCATTCCAGATCCTAAACACTCACTGAACCTGCCTCCACCACACTTTGAGACAGTGCATTCCAGATCCTAAACACTCACTGAACCTGCCTGCACCACACTCTCAGACAGTGCATTCCAGATCCTAAACACTCACTGAACCTGCCTCCACCACACTCTCAGACAGTGTATTCCAGATCTCAGCACTCACTGAACCTGCCTCCACAACATTCTCAGACAGTGCATTCCAGATCCTAAACACTCACTGAACCTGCCTGCACCACACTCTCAGACAGTGTATTCCAGATCCTAAACACTCACTGAACCTGCCTCCACCACACTCTCAGACAGTGTATTCCAGATCCTAAACACTCACTGAACCTGCCTCCACCACACTCTCAGACAGTGCATTCCAGATCCTAAACACTCACTGAACCTGCCTCCACCACACTCTCAGACACTGCATTGCAGATCCTAAACACTCACTGAACCTGCCTCCACCACACTCTCAGACAGTGCATTCCAGATCCTAAACACTCACTGAACCTGCCTCCACCACACTCTCAGACAGTGCATTCCAGATCCTAAACACTCACTGAACCTGCCTCCACCACACTCTCAGACAGTGCATTCCAGATCCTAAACACACACTGAACCTGCCTCCACCACACTCTCAGACAGTGCATTCCAGATCCTAAACACACACTGAACCTGCCTCCACCACACTCTCAGACAGTGTATTCCAGATCCTAAACACTCACTGAACCTGCCTCCACCACACTCTCAGACAGTGCATTCCAGATCCTAAACACTCACTGAACCTGCCTCCACCACACTCTCAGACACTGCATTGCAGATCCTAAACACTCACTGAACCTGCCTCCACCACACTCTCAGACAGTGCATTCCAGATCCTAAACACTCACTGAACCTGCCTCCACCACACTCTCAGACAGTGCATTCCAGATCCTAAACACTCACTGAACCTGCCTCCACCACACTCTCAGACAGTGCATTCCAGATCCTAAACACTCACTGAACCTGCCTCCACCACACTCTCAGACAGTGCATTCCAGATCCTCAACACTCACTGAAACTGCCTCCACCACACTCTCAGACAGTGTATTCCAGATCCTAAACACTCACTGAACCTGCCTCCACCACACTCTCAGACAGTGCATTCCAGATCCTAAACACTCACTGAAACTGCCTCCACCACACTCTCAGACAGTGTATTCCAGATCCTAAGCACTCACTGAACCTGTCTCCACCACACTCTCAGACATTGCATTCCAGATCCTAAGCACTCACTGAACCTGTCTCCACCACACTCTCAGACAGTGCATTCCAGATCCTAAACACACACTGAACCTGCCTCCACCACACTCTCAGACAGTGTATTCCAGATCCTAAGCACTCACTGAACCTGTCTCCACCACACTCTCAGACAGTGCATTCCAGATCCTAAACACACACTGAACCTGCCTCCACCACACTCTCAGACAGTGTATTCCAGATCCTAAGCACTCACTGAACCTGTCTCCACCACACTCTCAGACAGTGCATTCCAGATCCTAAACACTCACTGAACCTGCCTCCACCACACTCTCAGACAGTGTATTCCAGATCCTAAGCACTCACTGAACCTGCCTCCACCACACTCTCAGACAGTGTATTCCAGATCCTAAACACTTGTTGCGTGGAAAGATATTTTCTCATGTTCTTTTGTCAATCACTTTAACCTCTGGTTCTCAATCCTCAAACCAATGGGAACAGTTTCTCTCTACCTACTCTCTCCAGACCCCTCATGATTTTGAACATCTCTATCAAACATCCTTTCAACCTTCTCTTCCCGAAGGAGACAAATCCCAGCTTCTCCAATCAATCCAGGTAACTGCAACAGGTAGATTGGTGAGGGCAAGATCAAGTATGTTTTTCTCTCCTGTTGGTTCCCTCACCACCTGCCACAGGCCCAGTCTGGCAGATATATCCTTCAGGATTCGGCCAGCTCGGTCAGTAGACGTGCTACCGAGACACTCTTGGTGATGGACATTGAAGTCCCCCACCCAGAGTACATTCTGTGCCCTTGCTATTCTCAGTGCTTCTTCCAAGTGGTGTTCAACATGGAGGAGTACTGACTCCTTAGCTGAGGGAGAGCAGTAGGTGGTAATCAACAGGTTTCCTTGCCCATGTTGGATCTGATGCCATGAGACTTCATGGGGTCGGGAGTCAATGTGGAGGATTCCCAGGGCAAATCCCTCCTGACTTTATACCACTGTGCCACCACCTCTGGTGGGTCTGACCTGCCAGTGGGACAGGACATACCCAGGGATGGTGGTGTCAAGGACTTTGTCTGTAAGGTAGTCTCTCAGATGTCAAGGGCAATTAGGGATGGGCAACAAATGCTGGCCTTGCCAGCCATGTCTACATCGAATGAAAGAATAAAAAAAAGATTAATTGAGTCTGACTAAGTCAGGCTGCTGCTTCACTAGTCTGTGGGACCGCTCTCCCACTTTTGGCACAAGTCCCCAAATGTCAGTGAGGAGGACTTTGCAGGGTCGGCAGGGCTGAGTGTCCTTCTGTTGTTTCCAGTGCCTAGGGCAATGCCACATGGTCTGCCCGATTTTATTCTTAGTTAACTTTTCTGTAGCAGTTTGATACAACTGAGTGGCTTGCATTTAAGAGTCAACCACATTGCTCTGGGTCACGTGTAGGACAGACTGTATTGGAACTGTAAGGAAGAGATGCTTCAGGGACAGGCTGGGAACATTCAGTGTGAAAGGTGAGGGAACCAATAACAGGGCTCCTTGGACGACGAAGGAGATAGTGATTATAATGAAACAAATAAAGAGGGTGTATGTCAGGTGAATTAATCAAGTGAGAACCAGGCCAAATACAATAAGTTGAGAGGGGAGGTAAATTGGAAAATAAGACTGGCAAAGAGAGAATATGTGAATAGAATGGCAGTCAACATAAAAGGGAACCTAAAAATCTTCTGCTGATATGTAAATAGTAAGAGGTGGAGTGGGGCCTATTAGGGACAGAGAGGGTAATATATGCTTAGAGGCACAGGGGAAGGCTAGAATACTTAACGAGTACTTGGTATCAGTGTTTACTAAGGAAGAGGAATCTGACTATCTGTCGGTAGAAGTGGAGAGAGTAGAGGCAATGGATAGGGTAACAATTGAGAGGGGGTGAGGTACTGGAAAGGCTGGCTATGCTTAGGGTAGATAAGTCACCAGTCCCAGATGGCTTGCATCCCAGGTTGCTGAAGGAAATGGGATGGAGATAGCAGAAGGGCTTGGCATAATCTTCCAATCTTCCCTGGATACGGAGGAAGTGTCAGAGAATTGGAGAGTGGCAAATGCGACACCGTTATTCAAGAAAGGGTGTAAGGACAGTCCTAGCAACTACAGGCCAGTTAGTTTAACATCAGTGCAAAGGTTTGAGAAATTATAATCAGGGAAAAAATCAACAGCTTGGAGAGGTTTGAGTTATTTAAGGAGAGCCAGCATGTATTTGTAAAAGGCAGATCAGGCTTGACTAATCTAATTGAATTTTTTGATGAAGTAACAGAGAAGGTTGATGAAGGGAATGCAGTGGATGTTGTTTATAGGGATTTTAAGAAAGCATTTGATAAAGTGCTACATAAAAGGCTGGTTAACAACATTAAGGCTCATGGAATAGGAGGGTCAGTGTCCAAGTGGATAAAAAATTGCCTTAACGACAGAAAAACAGCGAGTCGCAGTAAATGGTTGTTTTTCAGACTGGAGGAATGTAGACAGTGGTGCTCCCCAAGGGTCAGTGCCAGGACCACTGCTTTTTATTTTGCTATAATAAAAATGACTTGGATCTTGGAATACAGAGTAGAATCTCAAAATTTGGCAATGACACCAAACTTGGAGAAGTGACAAATAGTGAGGATGATATGAACTGCCTGCAACAGGATATAGATAGACTAGCAGAATGGGCAGAGAGGTAGCAGATGGAATTTAATACTGACAAGTGTGAGGTGATGCATTTGGGTAGAAGGAATCGGGAGAGGCAATGTATACTTAATGGTACCGGTCTAAAGAGTGTGCAGGAAGAGAGGGACCTGGCGGTGGATGTGCATCAATCTTGGAAGGTGGCAGAACATATTGGGAAAGTGGTTAGTAAAACATATGGGATCTTGGGCTTCATAAATAGAGGCAGAGATTAAAAAAGCAGGGAAGTTATGCTGATCCTTTATAAAGTTCTCATTAGGCCCTGGCTGGAGTAATGTGTCCAGTTCTGGTCACCACACTTCAGGAAGGATGTGAGGGTCCTTGGGAGGGTGCAGAGGAGATTTACCAGAATGGTTCCAGGGATGAGGGAATTTAGTTACAAGGTTAGGTTGGAAAGGCTGGGGTTGTTCTCCCTGGAACAAAGGAGATTGAGGGGAGATTTGATAGAAGTGTGCAAGATTATGACAGGCTTAGATAAGTTAGACAAGGAAAAACTATTCTCATTAACTGATGGTACAAGGACTAGAGGACACAGATTGAAGGTTTTGGGTAAGAGATGCAGGGGGAATATGTGGAAACACTTTTCTATGCAGAGGGTGGTAATGACCTGGAACTTGCTGCCCACAAGGGTGGTGGAAGAGGAGATGATCAATGACTTCAAGAGGAAGTTGGATGGCCACTTGGAGGAAATAGACTTGCAAGACTACGGGCATAGAGCAGGGGAGTGGGACTAACTGAATAACTCTGTGGAGAGCTGACATGGAGTCTTTCTGTGCCATAAATGACTCCATGATTGGATAAGGATGCCAGATTTCTTTCCCTAAAGGATATTCGTAAACCTGATGAATTTTGTTCATGACAAACCAGTAGTTTCATGATCATTACTGGGAATAGCATTTTATTCCAGATTCATTACTTAAGTTTAAAATTCCCCCAGTGGCCTGGGTGGGATGTGAATTTTCGTCTCTGGAGCATTAGACCGAGCCTCTGGATAATGCTACCATCCATGGGCTTTCATTTTGCTGACAAGCTGCTATGTGGCACTTTGTCGAACACCTTTTGGAAGTCCACATCAACCACATAACCCTCAATAATCCTCTGTTGCATCATCAAAACACTCAACCAGGTAAACTTCCCTCAGTATCCTCAGATGCATCTCATCCGGTTCTGGTGACTTATCATCTTTAAATCCAGCCAGTCTATCTAATACTTGCGAATTGAGGCTTGAGGTTTGAAATTGTTCCGATTGGCGAAAGGATCCAGAACCAGAGGACCACTGATTTAATGTGATTGGCAAATGAAGCAAAGGCAGCATGAGGAAAAGCTTTTATACACAGCGTGTAGTTAGGATCTGGAATGCACTGCCTAAGAGTGTGGTGGAGGCAGGTTCAGTGAGTGTTTAGGATCTGGAATGCACTGCCTAAGAGTGTGGTGGAGGCAGGTTCAGTGAGTGTTTAGGATCTGGAATGCACTGCCTAAGAGTGTGGTGGAGGCAGGTTCAGTGAGTGTTTAGGATCTGGAATGCACTGCCTAAGAGTGTGGTGGAGGCAGGTTCAGTGAGTGTTTAGGATCTGGAATGCACTGCCTGAGAGTGTGGTGGAGGCAGGTTCAGTGAGTGTTTAGGATCTGGAATGCACTGTCTGAGAATGTGGTGGAGGCAGGTTCAGTGTGTGTTTTCGATCTGGAATGCACTGTCTGAGAGTGTGGTGGAGGCAGGTTCAGTGAGTGTTTAGGATCTGGAATGCACTGTCTGAGAATGTGGTGGAGGCAGGTTCAGTGTGTGTTTAGGATCTGGAATGCACTGCCTAAGAATGTGGTGGAGGCAGGTTCAGTGAGTGTTTAGGATCTGGAATGCACTGTTTGAGAGTGTGGTGAAGGCAGGTTCAGTGTGTGTTTAGGATCTGGAATGCACTGCCTAAGAATGTGGTGGAGGCAGGTTCAGTGAGTGTTTAGGATCTGGAATGCACTGTCTGAGAGTGTGGTGGAGGCAGGTTCAGTGAGTGTTTAGGATCTGGAATGCACTGCCTAAGAGTGTGGTGGAGGCAGGTTCAGTGAGTGTTTAGGATCTGGAATGCACTGCCTAAGAGTGTGGTGGAGGCAGGTTCAGTGAGTGTTTAGGATCTGGAATGCACTGCCTGAGAGTGTGGTGGAGGCAGGTTCAGTGAGTGTTTAGGATCTGGAATGCACTGTCTGAGAATGTGGTGGAGGCAGGTTCAGTGTGTGTTTTCGATCTGGAATGCACTGTCTGAGAGTGTGGTGGAGGCAGGTTCAGTGAGTGTTTAGGATCTGGAATGCACTGCCTAAGAGTGTGGTGGAAGCAGGTTCAGTGAGTGTTTAGGATCTGGAATGCACTGCCTAAGAATGTGGTGGAGGCAGGTTCAGTGAGTGTTTAGGATCTGGAATGCACTGCCTGAGAGTGTGGTGGAGGCAGGTTCAGTGAGTGTTTAGGATCTGGAATACACTGTCTGAGAATGTGGTGGAGGCAGGTTCAGTGTGTGTTTTCGATCTGGAATGCACTGTCTGAGAGTGTGGTGGAGGCAGGTTCAGTGAGTGTTTAGGATCTGGAATGCACTGCCTAAGAGTGTGGTGGAAGCAGGTTCAGTGAGTGTTTAGGATCTGGAATACACTGCCTAAGAATGTGGTGGAGGCAGGTTCAGTGAGTGTTTAGGATCTGGAATGCACTGTCTGAGAGTGTGGTGGAGGCAGGTTCAGTGAGTGTTTCGGATCTGGAATGCACTGTCTGAGAGTATGGTGGAGGCAGGTTCAGTGAGTGTTTAGGATCTGGAATGCACTGCCTGAGAGTGTGGTGGAGGCAGGTTCAGTGTGTGTTTCGGATCTGGAATGCACTGTCTGAGAGTGTGGTGGAGGCAGGTTCAATGAGTGTTTGGGATCTGGAATGCACTGTCTGAGAGTGTGGTGGAGGCAGGTTCAGAGAGTGTTTAGGATCTGGAATGCACTGCCTAAGAGTGTGGTGGAGGCAGGTTCAGTGAGTGTTTAGGATCTGGAATGCACTGCCTAAGAGTGTGGTGGAGGCAGGTTCAGTGAGTGTTTAGGATCTGGAATGCACTGCCTGAGAATGTGGTGGAGGCAGGTTCAGTGTGTGTTTTCGATCTGGAATGCACTGTCTGAGAGTGTGGTGGAGGCAGGTTCAGTGAGTGTTTGGGATATGGAATGCACTGTCTGAGAGTGTGGTGGAGGCAGGTTCAGTGAGTGTTTAGGATCTGGAATGCACTGCCTGAGAGTGTGGTGGAGGCAGGTTCAGTGAGTGTTTAGGATCTGGAATGCACTGTCTGAGAGTGTGGTGGAGGCAGGTTCAGTGTGTGTTTCGGATCTGGAATGCACTGTCTGAGAGTGTGGTGGAGGCAGGTTCAGTGTGTGTTTGGGATCTGGAATGCACTGTCTGAGAGTGTGGTGGAGGCAGGTTCAGTGAGTGTTTAGGATCTGGAATGCACTGCCTAAGAGTGTGGTGGAAGCAGGTTCAGTGAGTGTTTAGGATCTGGAATGCACTGCCTAGGAATGTGGTGGAGGCAGGTTCAGTGAGTGTTTAGGATCTGGAATGCACTGTCTGAGAGTGTGGTGGAGGCAGGTTCAGTGAGTGTTTCGGATCTGGAATGCACTGTCTGAGAGTATGGTGGAGGCAGGTTCAGTGAGTGTTTAGGATCTGGAATGCACTGCCTGAGAGTGTGGTGGAGGCAGGTTCAGTGTGTGTTTCGGATCTGGAATGCACTGTCTGAGAGTGTGGTGGAGGCAGGTTCAGTGAGTGTTTAGGATCTGGAATGCACTGCCTGAGAGTGTGGTGGAGGCAGGTTCAGTGTGTGTTTCGGATCTGGAATGCACTGTCTGAGAGTGTGGTGGAGGCAGGTTCAGTGAGTGTTTGGGATCTGGAATGCACTGTCTGAGAGTGTGGTGGAGGCAGGTTCAGTGAGTGTTTAGGATCTGGAATGCACTGCCGAAGAGTGTGGTGGAGGCAGGTTCAATTGGGGATTTCAAAAGAGAACTGGACAAATAGCTGAAGAGAAAAAATTTGCAGGGCAACAGGGAAAAGGCCATAGAGTGGGACTAAGTGAGTTGCTCTTGTAGACAGCCAGCATGGGCTGAATGGCTTCCTTCTGTGCTGTCACCATTCTATGTTTCTATATCTCCACTTTATCAATTTTTTGCCCAGCAGTTTCCCTACTGCCTCCTCTTTCACTATGATTTGGGCACCATCTTCTTCCATGGAAAACAGATGCGAAGTACTCATTTAGTACCACAGCCATGCCCCCTGCCTCCATGTGTAAATCCCCTTTTTAGTCCCTAATTATTCCCACTCCTTTTACTACCTTTTTACTATTTCTATGCATGTAGAGGACGTTTAGATTTCCTTTTATGTTACTGCCAGTCTCTTCTCAGACTCTCTCTTTGCTTCTTATTTCTTTTTTCACTTTTCCTCTGAACTTTCTATATTTGGCCTATTTTCTTATGTTCTTACTTGTCTTATCATCATGAAATCCGTCTTATGCACCCTTTTCCTGCTTCCTTTACAGTCAGAAACAGGGGAATTTATTATGGGGAACAAAGAAATGGCTGACCAGCTAAATGCATACTTTGGTTCTGTCTTCACAAAGGAGGACACAAATATCATACCAGAAATGTTGGGGAACGCAGGACTTAGTGAGAGAGAGGAACTGAAGGAAATCAGTATTAGTAGAGAAATAGTGTTGGGGAAATTGATGGGATTGAAGGCCGATAAATCCCCAGGGCCTGATAATCTGCATCCCAGAGTATTTAAGTAAGTGGCCCTAGAAATAGTGGATGCATTGGTGGTGATCTTCCAAGATCCTACAGCCTCTGGAACAGTTCCTGCAGATTGGAGGGTAGCTAATTTAAAAAAGGAGGTAGAGAGAAAACAGGGATTTATAGACCAATCAGCCTGACGTCGGTAGTGGGGAAAATTCTAGAGTCCATTACCAATGATTTTACAGCAGAGCACTTAGAGAACAGTGGTAGAATTGGGCAGAGTCAGCAAGGATTTACGAAAGGGAAATTATGCTTGACAAATTGACTAGAATTCTTCGAGGATGTAACTAGTAGAGTTGATGAGGGGGAGCCAGTGGATGTGGTTTATTTGGACTTTCAGAAGGCTTTTGACAAAGTTCCACAAAAGAGATTTGCGGTGTAAAATTAAAGTCCATGGGATTGGGGGTAGTGTATTGCGATGGATAGAAAATTGGTTGGCAGACAGGCAACAAAGAGTAGGGATAAATGGGCCTTTTTCCGAATGACAGGCAGTGACTAGTGGGGTACAGCAGGGATCAGTGCTGGGACACCAGCTATTCACGATATACATTAATGATTTCGATGAGGGAACTAAATGTCAAATCTCCAAATTTGCAGATGACACAAAAACTGGGTGGGAGGGTGAGTTGTGAGGAGGATGCAGAGAGGCTTCAGGATGATTTGGACAAGTTGAGTGAGTAGGCTAATGCATGGCAGATGCAGTATAATGTGGATAAATGTGAGGTTATCTACTCTATTTGGTCCTTTCACTCTCTCTCTACTTGGTCCTCCCACTCTCTCTCTCTCTCTCTATTTGGTCCTCCCAATCCCTCTATCTATTTGGTCCTCCCACTCTCTCTCTCTCTCTCTCTATTTGGTCCTCCCACTCTCTCTCTCTCTCTCTATTTGGTCCTCCCACTCTCTCTCTCCCTCTATCTATTTGGTCCTCCCACTCTCTCTCTCTCTCTCTATTTGGTCCTCCCACTCTCTCTCTCTCTCTCTCTCTCTCTATTTGGTCCTCCCACTCTCTCTCTCTCTCTCTCTCTATTTGGTCCTCCCACACTTTCTCTCTCTCTCTCTCTATTTGGTCCTCCCACTCTCTCTCTCTCTCTCTCTCTCTCTATTTGGTCCTCCCACTCTCTCTCTCTCTCTCTCTCTATTTGGTCCTCCCACTCTCTCTCTCTCTCTCTCTCTCTATTTGGTCCTCCCACTCTCTCTCTCTCTCTCTCTCTCTATTTGGTCCTCCACACTCTCTCTCTCTCTCTCTCTCTATTTGGTCCTCCCACTCTCTCTCTCTCTCTCTCTCTATTTGGTCCTCCCACTCTCTCTCTCTCTCTCTCTCTCTATTTGGTCCTCCCACTCTCTCTCTCTCTCTCTCTCTATTTGGTCCTCCCACTCTCTCTCTCTCTCTCTCTCTATTTGGTCCTCCCACTCTCTCTCTCTCTCTCTCTATTTGGTCCTCCCATATTTGGT